>NW_024081336.1:230510-449917 GCF_003009895.1 Hyaena hyaena
ACAATGGAATCTGGCCATGTGTAGCAACATGGATGGACCTTGACGGTGCTATGCTGAGCGAAATAAGTCAGGCAGAGAAGGACAAATGTCATATGTTTGCATGTATAGGAGGATTAGGAGGAACTTAATGGAGGAACAAGGGGGAAAAGAAGGGGGGAAATGGTGGGGGAAAGGGAGAGAGGCAAACCACGAGAGACTTTTGAATGCTGACAAAAACTGAGGACTGATGGATGTGGGGGGGAGGGGGGATGGGCATGGAAGAGGGCACTTGTGGGGATGAGCACTGGGTGTTATGTGGAAACTAATTTGACAATAAACTATTTGCAAAAAAAATGTAAATAGATGGTAAGACTTGTTTAATTTTTTTCTGGTATTATTGAAAAGATTTCTTATGACTTCTCTCTCAGATTTTCAAAATCTGCACTTATGACCATTTGATAATTAATTAAAACATGCCATGTAGCCACTAGCCACTAATATGAATTAAAACACAAAGACAGAGCATAAATGATTATAGTATTCCATTACTAATTTAGCTCAGTGTCAATACAAGCATACCTCAGCGGTATTGTGGGTTTAGTTACATACTACCATAGAGTAAATACAACAGTAGGATGGGTCAAATTAACTTTTTAGTTTCCCAGTGCATATAAAACTTATGTTTACACTAACCATAGTCTATTAAGTGTGCAAAAGCATTATGTCAACAAAAGCAATGTGCATACCTTAATTTAAAAACACTTTATTGCTAACAACTGCTATCATCATCTGAGCTTTCAGTGAGTTGTAATCTTTCGTTGGCGGAGGATCCTTCCTCCGTGTTGACTGTTGGCGACTGATCAGGATGGTAGTTGCCCAAGGTTGAGGTATGGCAATATCTTAAAACAAGACAACAAGGAAGTTTTCTGCATCAACTGAGTCTTCCTTTCACTAATGACTTCTCTGTAGCATGTGATGCTGTTTGATAGAATTTTACCTGCAATAGAATTTCTTTCAAAATTGGAATCAGTATTTTCAAACCCTGCCACTGGTTTATTGACTAAGTTGATGTAATATTTTAAATCCCTGTCATCATTCCAAAATCTTCACAGCATTTTATCATGGATAGTTTCCATCTCAAGAAGCCATTTTCTTTATTCACCCATAAGAAGCAACTATTTGTCTGTAAAAGCCTTATCATAAGATTGCAAGCAATTCAGTCACATCTTTGGATTCTGCTTCTAATTCTAGTGCTCTTGCTATGTTCACATCTGCAGTTACTTCCTCCACTAAAATTTTAAACCCTTTAAAGTCATCCATGAGGGTTGGAATCAACCTCTTCCAAACTCCTGTTCATGTTGATATTTTGACCTCTTTCCATGAATCATGAATGTTCTTAATGACATTGACAATGGTGAATCCTTTCCAGAAGATTTTCCATTTTCTTTGCCCAGATCCATCAAAAGAATCACTACCTATGGCAGCTATAGCCCTATGAAAGGTATTTCTTGGGTTATAATTCTTGAAATTAAAAATTACTCTGATCCATGGCTGCAGAATGGGCGTTGTGTTAGTGGGCACCTACATCGGAGCTCTTGGGTACCCAGGTGCATTATCAACGAGCAGTAATATTTTGAAAGAAATCTTTAGTTCTCAGCAGGTCTCAATGGTGGGCTTACAATAGTCAGTAAACCATGTGGTAAACTGATGCTCTGTTATCCAGGACTTGTTCCATGGATAGAGCACAGACAGAGTAAATGAACAAAATTTTTAGGGGTCCTAGGATTTTTGGAATAGTCCATGAGCACTGGGTTCAACTTCACATCTCCAGATGTATTAAACTCCTAATAAGAGAGTCAGGCAGTCCTTTGAAGCTTCAAAGGCAGGCATGGACTTCTCTCAACCTATGAAAGTCCTATATGGCATCTTCTCATCGAAGGCTGTTGATTCATCTACATTAAAAATGAGTTCTTTAGTGTAGCCACATTATTAATTATCTTAACTAGACCTGCTGGATAACTTGCAGCTTCACCTTGTACTTTTATGTTATGGAGATGGATTCTTTCCTTAAACTTCATGAACTAACCTCTGCTACTTTCAAATGTTTCTTCCTCACCTCTCTCAGCTTTCATGGAATTGATAGGAGTTAGGGCCTTGCTCTGGATTCGGTTTTGGCACTGGGGAATGTTGTGGCTGGTTTGATCTTCAATCCAGACCACTCCATATCAACAATAAGGCTGTTTTGCTTTCTCATCATTCATATGTTCACTGGAGCAGCACTTTCAATTTCCTTCAAGAACTTTTCCTTTGCCTTCACAACTTGGCTAACTATTTGGTGCAAGAGGCTTGGCTTTTGGCCTGTTTTAGCTTTCAACATGCCTTCCTGACTAAGCTTAATCATTTCTCGCTTTTGATTAAAAGAGAAAGATATGCAACTCTTTCTTTCATGGTGAGCACTTAGAGGCCACTGTATAGTTATTAACCGGTCTAATTGAAATTGCTGCTGTATATGGGTGTGGTTTGTGGCACCCAAAAACAATTACGATGTTACAATGGTAATAACAAAGATCACTGATCACCATAATAAATTAACAATAATGAAAAAATATTGCCAGAATTACCAAAACGAGGCACCAACATCAAGTAAGCAAATGCTCTTGGAAAAATGATACCCATAGACTTGCTTAACACAGGGTTGCTACAAACCTTCAGTTTGTAAAAAACCACAATATCTATGAATCACAATATAGCAAAGCTCAATAAAATGAGATATGCCAGAATTAAACTTTGGCCTAAAAGGTGACAAGAAAACATTTATAAAGGGAAAATAGGCAGTATTTGGACTCTTAAGTATGGATGGAGCACCCACAAAATTAGAGTGCTTTATTCTTTATTTCCCTTAAGTGTTAGGATTCTGAAATCCAAAGAACTGGCTAAAAAATTTTGCTAAGCTATAATTTTTCATTGGCTTAAAAAAGTAGAGATATATCAGAAAGCATTTTAAGAATCCTTTTATTTTTATCAAATATCCCAACTTTGAAAAATGCTCCGTTATGCTCTGGTAAGATGGTAGAAGAGATCCATGGTTTGCTATGCAAACTACTCTAATACAGAGCATAGGGTAGAGAAGAAACAATATTGCCCATGCGTTTTATCACTGTGAAGAATGGATAATGGAAAGGTAGTGGAATCATTGTGCTATTCTGCCTCATATTGTATGTATTTAAATTTTTCCTTAAAAATGTATTTTCTCAGAACGGCTGGGTGGCTCAGTCAGATAAGCATCCAACTTCGGCTCAGGTCATGATCTCATGGTTCATGGGTTTAAGCCCCACGTCAGGCTCTGTGCTGACAGCCCAGAGCCTGGAGCCTGCTTCAGATTCTCTGTCTCCCTCTCTCTCTGCCTCTCCCCTGCTCATGCCCTGTCACTCTCTGTCTCTCGAAAATGAATAAATGTTAAAAAAAAAAAAAAAGATTTTTTAAAAATACATTTTCTCTAAAAACCAGTGTTTGATGGTCCTGTCTGCCTAATCAGTTCTACTGGCAATTTCATGAGAGATAAGACAATGTTTAAGAAACTATACTTTCTTAACAAAATTCTGCAAATGCATCCAAAAAATCTCTCCCCAAAATTCACACAGGTGTTACCACAAAATGCTGAGATAGTACATTGTTGTCATTTGTAAGGCTCCATTTCTTTACTGAAGAGTCATCTACACCTCACAAAGAAAACTCCATTTCTAAATATGAATAAGAATCTTATTAAGACAATCTGATTTCATGTATTATTTCATAAAATAAATGAAAATTTTCTGTCTTTAAAAAGCCAGTCAAAATATTGTGTAAATGACTTAAAACTATATTTTGAGAGAAATTTCTGCCAGTATTTGAAATGTTTGATTGACCCATACAAAAGCTGAAAGGTTGCTATTTAAAGGAAAAACACATAATTCTTCTAATTCTTTTTGCCAGTGATGTACTGGTAAATGTTTAACTAGCTCTCCAAAATAAAAATGTATACATAAACATACATAGTTTATTTTAAATTCTACTGATGTAAAAGATATAATACATAATTTGGAAATAATAAGTTATACATTTGTAAACTCTATATGGCCATTTGATTCTCAAAGAATGTTTTTGATGACTCTTGCTAATATCTTGATTTCATAGCTGGCCTATATTTGCAATTCATCCATGATTTGACTAACTCAAATTACAAGTAAATAGTTGATTACTAGCCATTTCAGCACATGGAGATATATATGTTTATATACATAATTTCATTTTTGTTAAAGGTAAGAAAAAGTAAAACAATAATGTATGTTGGAACTCCACTCATTTCATTAGTTTCTTTGTGGAATTGAACTACATTTTTCAAAAACTGGGAAAATATTTCCTCAAGTTTTGTGCTGTTCACAACACAATAGTAGAGACAGACACAACGTACTTTCACATTTAATCTGCATAAGTAACATTTTATCTATTACTTTCTTAGGTCTAGATCAACGAAACAATAAATCAAGCCCTGATTTTAGTTTTGTCAGTTTCCATGGTGTAAATACTCCTACTGGGGCAGATTTTAAGCTGCCAATATGACATCACTGAAAATGGAGTTGGGAAGAGATGCATTATACCACACCATCACACAGTATTTCCACAGCTATACAGACATAACAGATACAAATAACTTCAGAAGTATGGATACTAGCAAGATGTAGTAAAATCATTAGGAATTGATATATCTTGAGTAAAAGCTATCTTTGTTCTTAATATAATTAATTTCTATATATTTACATAGTTTTTAATAATGGCTGTGTTTCACAACTGGCTTAGAAAACTCCTAAAAATTGAACAACCACTCTTACAAGCCACAAAGGTTAGTTCAACCACTCCACTGTTTCTCTACTATACGTGAGCTGATATAGGGAATGTAAGTATCGTGTGTGTGTGTGTGTTATATTATTTTTATAATCCCCCCTCTATTTGCCACATAGATCTTATTGCCCTTTAGCCAAAAAATGTGCAAATTTTTGCTTATCGAGTATTTCCCAAAACTGAAATGAGCTCCTTTAACCCTCTGAAAATCATTTTCAAACTTGAGTATCTCCAAGCTCCAAAACCTTCACCATGCCTAAGGCTTTCTTGGTCAGTTCTTCACAGTTAATCTCTTTTTCTTCCTCCATGCTACCTATGCACATTATTCATCCTCTGCTTGAAAGTTTCTTAATCCTATCCCATGTTAAAATCAGCCTTTTCAGAGCAGGAACCATATGGAATCTTTGAACTTATTCTTCACACCAAACACAACAGAACATATTCCTGAACTGTAAGCCAGTAAGCCATGAGATTCAGCCAGTATTAATGAGGTTACTTCCATGAGGACAGAGCTGTCTGCAGTGTATCAGAAGCCCATTTCTTCCACCTACCATTGTGGTGAGTGGGCAATCACAAATACATGGAAGAAAGCCAAATTTTCCAATTTGGAAAGGGATGATATTCACAACAATGTCTCTGGCATTTGCTCATGACCAACACGACATCACATGAACACTCAACCCCTATACAAATATGGCTCAAGCCCCATTTAACCAAAAGAAACTGGCAGTACCTGGTGGCTGAAATAACATACATATGCTCAACTAGGATGTTCTCCAAAGGTCAGATGGCGGCTGAGGCCATAGTGGAAGTTCTTTCAATACTGGAAGTTAGGTGGCTTCAATCTTAGACTTATTTCAACAATTCACTAATTGGGCCAGCGTTTCTCTTAGTATTTCTGGGGCCTGGTGTTTATATCTGTAACTCAAGATGGCTGAATGAGAATGGTCTCCAAAGGGAGTTCTCCAACCCCCATTCTTTTTTTCTTAAATTTTTATTTTTGAGAGAGAGAAAAAGAGAGAGACAGAGTGTGAGTGGAGGAGGGCAGAGAGGGCGAGAGAGAGAAAGAGAGAGAGAGAGGGCATCCAAAGCAGCCTCCAGTCTTTGAGCTGTCAGCAGAGAGCCCAATCTGGGGCTTGGATCTGAGATCCACAAACCATGAGATCATGATCTGAGCTTAAGTCAGACACTCAATGAACTGAGCCATCCAGGTGCCCCCAACCTCAATTCTCTATGATTCTAAGACTCTAAAATGTACAGTTGAGCAATGCAAAGGCTTCTATCTCCAGTGTGTACTAGAAACCCAAATCAAACATCAAGTTATCAAATGGTAGGCAAGAGTGGGGTTTTTTTTTTTCTCATTCTCTAATTCTAGATTATTCTACAAAGTAAATCATCTTGAACTTTAGAACTAGGGAGAAAGAAATTTAATCAATAATAACATACAGCTTATAATTTCTAGCTGCATTGTGGCAGAATAGTTTTATATCTCTGTTTTAAACCCACACTTCTGTTAAAATATTGAATTGCTCTTGAAAAATTCTAGTTTTTCAATAAAAAATGTTTCTGCTATAAATGAAGGGGTTTTTTGTTGTTGACTATAGGTTCTACATCAAAGTGCTGGCTGCCATGGAGACCAAAGGACATAAATATCAAGTAAAATCTAAGTCAATAACTGGTAATCCCTGTTGGGAAGGATATTTCTCTTTTCTCTATAAAGAGTGATTTTCTAAGTTCAGCAGTGGGGAAAGCAAGGTTCATAAAGCTGATGATGCAAGCATGCCCCACCGTGAGTCACAGAGCAGGCGGTATTAGTCTGTCTTTCCAGCTATCTATAATAGCCAAGCAAAGGAAGAAGGCGGCTAATACAGAAGGCAGCCTGTAGCACCGAGGAAAGCAGGTGGGTGTCTTTTGCTGTTACATTGACCTCATCTACAAAAATAGTTGGTCCTGAAGAATTGAAAATAATTAAGAAGGTGGAAATTCAACTGAAAAGACAGTGTGGTGGCACTTACTATGTGGAAGGTGCCACACAAGCCAGGTTATCTCCTGAGGCCTCCCCTCCATTAGTAGTTCCTCAGTTTCTGTTAAGCCCAAAGGAGAATAAAGTCCCAACTTTTCTCTCAGCTTCAGATACTCCATGGAACAGATGGCCATAATTAAAGGCATTGCCAGCTTTCCTGTCTCTGCTCGAGGGGCAGAGAGGGGCGAGAAGGTGTCACAGATAGCACTCCTCTTCACACTTTCCTATATTTGTTCATTTTTAATCTTGAGGTGGAGTTTCCATATCTTGTATCTCAATTACATGAATATCTGCTGATAACTACGTGTTTACTAAAAAACATCTATTAAGGGGCACCTGGGTGGGTCAGGTGGTTGAGCGACTGACTCGATTTCGGCTCAGGTCAGGTTCCCTGGGTTGTGGGATAGAGCCCTGCATCAGGCTCCACGCTCAGATTCTCTCTCTCTCTCTCTTTCTCCCTCTGCCCCTCTCCCTCCTGCTCACACTCTCTCCTTCTCTGCAAAAATAAAATAAAATAAATCTTTTTTTAAAAAATCTATTAAATAGCTACAATGTAAAAGACACTCCATTAGCCCCTTTGTGGATAAAAAGATTAACTTAACATAGATTCTGTCCCTTAGAGAGCTTATAGACTGAATGGAGACACAAACAGTTCAATAAATATAATACAAATGATGTGCCATAATGAAGACATATGCAAGTACATGGGAGTTCAGTGGGGGGAGAGATAACTTCCAACTGAGCAGATGGAGAAACACTTAATGGAAAAGTTGGAGTTAAAGTGGATTATAAAGATGAAACAATTTGGGAAGGACAGATTGATTAGTTTTACTGGAATATAAGATATGTATGTGGAAGTAACAAGCTATAAATTTAATAAGATAGGTTCTTTTGGGAAATTATTGTAACTAGAGTTTAGATATGATGGGTCTAAAATCCTTGTTTAAAAAATCCTGAAAGATATCCAATAAGGAGTTGAAAATATTGGACTAAATTGTTAAATTGGAGCTTAACATACAGCTTAGGGGTAAGTTCTAGGGGGGAAACCAGGACTTTGCCAAGAGAAAAATCAGTGAGTAAAACAAAAGGAGAACAAAGATGCAATTATTAAAGATTTTTTAGGTTTGCTTATTTATATACATACACATATATATGCATGTGTTTCAGTAGATTAAATCATAAGCCTAGAGCAACCATAACAGAATCATCATTTATTGAATTCACTGGGATGAGCTTCTTATATAAACTATCATTTTACCATTACAACAACCCTATAAAAACATCTTTATTTTCACTTTTGATATATATGAAAAAAGTAATTTCCCTCAAGTTACCATAACTCAAAAACTCCAAGACATTACTGGAATCTGAATCTGGTTTGATCCAAACTCAAAGTCACTGTGCTGACCTGCCTCCCAGAAGCTAGCCTTCCCTAAAAGTTGCGGATGACCTAAATAATGGGACCAACGACGGTTGCCAGACCTAGCAAATAAAAATATGGAATACTGAGTTAAATTTGAACTTCACATAAACAACAGTATTTTTAGAATAACTATGTCCTGGGGCGCCTGGGTGGCCTAATCGGTTAAGCGTCTGACTTTCGCTTAGGTCATGATTTCGCGGTTCGTGGGTTCGAGCCCTGCGTCGGGCTCTGTGCTGACTGCCAGCTCAGAGCCTGGAGCCTGTTCCAGTCTGTGACTCCCTCTCTCTCTGACCCTCCCCTGCTCACGCTGTCTCTCTCTCTCTCTCTCTCTCCTAGAGATAAATAAAACATTAAAAAAAAAAAAAGAATAACTATGTCCTATGTAATATTTGGAGAAATGTTTATACTAAAAAGTTATTTCTTGGGGCGCCGGGTGGCTCAGTTGGTTAAGCGTCCGACTTTGGCTGTGGTCATGATCTCACAGTTTGTGGGTTCAAGCCCCGCGTCTGGCTCTATGCTGACAGCTCAGAGCCTGGAGTCTGTTTCGGATTCTGTGTCTCCCCTCTCTCTCTGACCCTCCCCTGTTTACGCTGTCTCTCTCTCTCAGAAATAAATAAAACATTTTTAAAAAATTAAAAAAAATTAAAAGGTTATTTCTTGTTTAAAATTCAAATTTAACTGGAGATCTTGTATTTTATCTGATCAGCCTAGGAGCAGCTGAAATTTGGGAAATTATGTCAGTTCTGTTAAGAGTAGATTTTCCTTAGTTCGCTTAGTAACAATGTAGGCAGGCAATCAATAAGGCATAGATGGATAAAAAAGAATGAAAAAATGAATGGGTAATATATTATAAAAAGCACTAGAGAATGAACAATATTATTTTAGCCATTTATATATTAGTGATATTATTATTTTGATAACTTTTGGGTGTTAGGATATTTAGTAATATGGGGTAAAATACTCACTTAAGTTTCTCAAATATCAATGAAAATATTAACACACTCATTTTAACTAAGATTTCAGAAAGAAAAATCACCACAACCCAAATCTTCCACATATACAGAACTAATTTAAAAGTTCTACTGATTTAACCTAATTGAAAAATTAGCTGCATATTTTCATAGTTCAGTTTTTCAGATTACATGTTTCTCCAGACATATGACACAGCCAATGGCCAAATTAAGAACATAATAATGTAGGTATTTTAAAGAAAGAATAATTCAAATGCACAACATTATTCTTCAGTTATTACTTCCAATTCTCAGTTGATGAAATAAACCATTTAAGAACTTGTCGTCTGGCACAAAAATACATAAATCAATGGAACAGAACAGAGAGTCCAGAAATAAACCCATATTTATATGGTCAATTAATCTATGACAAAGGAGGCAAGAATATACAATGGGAAAAAGACGGTCTCTTTAATAAATGGTATTGGGAAAATTGGGCAACCGCATGAAAAAGAAAGTAACTGGACCACCTTCTTATACCATATACAAAAATAAACTCAAAATGGATTAAAGAATTAAATATAAGACCTGAAACCATAAAACTCCTAGGAGAAAATGTAGCAGTAAGCTCTTTGACATTTTTCTCAGCAACATTTTTTTTGGATCTGTGATCCATCTCATCAAGCAAGGACAACAAAGGCAAAACGAAACAAATGAAACTACATCAAACTAAAAAGCTTCTGCACAGTAAAGGAAACCATCAATACAATGAAAAGGCAACCTACTGAATCAGAGAAAATATTGGCAAATGATATATCTGATGAGGGGTTAACATGAAAAATATATAAAGAACACATACAAGTCAATATTTTAAAAATAACCAGTTAAAAAATGAGCAGAGGATCTGGATAGTCATACGCACACACACACACACACACACACACACACACACACACACTAGAATATTACTCAGCCATTAAAAAAATGAAATCTTGCCATTTGTGACAACATGGAAGAACCGAGAGGGTGTTATGATAACTAAAATAAGTCAGACAGAGAAAGACAAATACTGTATGACTTCACTTACATGTGAAATTAAAAACTTAACAAAACAAAACAGAAACTGACTCACATATATAGAGAACAGACTGACAGTTCCCAGAGAGGAGGAGATGGCAAGATGTATGAAATAGGTGAAGAGGATTAAGAGGTACGATCTTCCGATTATAAAATAAATAAGGCAGGGATGTAATGTACAGCATAGAGAATATAGCCAATAATATTGTAATAACTTTGTATGGTGACAGACGGTCACTAGACTTATTGCAGTGACCATTTTGTAATATATATAAATATTAAATCACTGTGTTGTATACTTGGAAATAATATTGTATACCAATTATATTTCAATTAACAAAAAGGAAATGAAAAAAAACTTCACCTCTTATATGGGGTCAGCAGCTGCAACTGGAAGAAATTTTAAATGAAATTTCAAATCAATGAACAATCTAAAACAAATGAAAAAGGTTTATTTTGAATTCATTGATATGGCATGACTCTCAACTTGCTGTTCAGTGAAATGAGAATTGTATTTAACTTTAGGACAAGAAATTAAGAGATATTTAATCAACGAGTACTATGACAATTAAAGCTTGCCATTAATATGCATTGTATCTATGAAAATTACCAAGATCATTGATGATGTGCATTTTTAAATCAGAATCTGTTCTTGTACTTTTTTTTTTGTGATGCAATCAAAGAGTGGAACATTTCTAAACAAGATTTGGTTTTTGAATGACTTGAAAAGCTGTTAGTTTTAAACGGGGCCTGAACAAGAAAAGGCTCTAAAGCAGGTCCAGGCTATCATGCAAGATTCTCTGCAACATCGGCCATATGATCCCAGTAGGTCCAATGATGCTTAAAGTGCCAGTGGCAGGTACGAATGCTGTTTGGAGTCTTTGCCAGGCCTCTACGGGTGAATCATATCCCCCATAATGAATCAAATGTCAAATATATACATAGGAAAAATAATTATTCTTTCCTGAGATTCCTTAGAGGAACATCAGACTTATAAATCAGATAGCATTTATTATTTCTATTAATTTTAGGTATCTGTATGTCTTTGAAGTTTGATTTTTTTTAAATTTTTAAATATTTATTTATTTTTGAAAGAGAGCAAGAGAGACACGGTGTGAGCAGGGGAGGGACAGAGAGAGAGGGAGACAGAATCTGAAGCAGCTCCAGGCTCCGAGCTGTCAGCACAGAGCCTAATGTGGGGATCGAACTCACAAACTGTGAGATCATGACCTGAGCCAACATTGGACACTTAACCAATTGAGCCACCCAGGCGCTAGATTTTTTTTCCCAATAAGATTTTTATTTATTTCTGGTTCACAAGAAAATTCCTCACTGCAAAGTGATAAGCATATTTGGATATCAGGCAGGAGATGTTACAACTAATGGAGAAAAAATAGTTGTAACTTTCTGTGCAACTGTCGAGTTTTGATCAAGTGATTATGATATAAAAATGATAGCATGAAGGGGAAAAAAATCACTTTTTTCCCTTTTTTGCTTTGAGTGACCACAACAGAAATAAAAATACAAAGTAAAACAAAACTATAGGAATACAAGACTGAGGCTGAAGCCAAAAATGTTGCAACGACAAATTGTTTATAAAAACTCTGAAATCGGGTCGTTTGCAGTCTCATGGGGCTGGCCCTTTGGCCATCTGCTGGAAAGCCCTGAGACCTGCCGGCCAGCCCCGTGCAACCCTGGCACTCACTGTATAGGTTTCCTGATGGGCTCCTAGATGAGGATGCTCGTCTGTACATTTCCGAGACAGAAATCTAATGGTATCCACAGCGTCTTCTTTGAACTAACAGAATAACACAGATGGAACATGTGACTATCACACAGCAGTCTCTCTAGGCAACATTGAATGTTTCTGGTTCAGGGTAACCATATGCTTGGAGACCATCGCACTATCCATCAATTGTATAAAAGTATCAAGGACTTTCTAGAAGTCTGGGTAAAGAGCAGCATCAATTTCTAACTGGGCTGTTGGCAGGTTTGGCTTGAAATAAAAATTGGGGATAAAACACAATCTCTGTTGTCCCCAGTAGCTTTAAGAAGGGGGAATAAAGATCCTCTGCTCTGGCCAGGGTGAAAGCACAGAGATCAAACAAATGGCCCCACCTAGAACAATCAGGAAACAGACTCAATATATGAAAAACAGTTTTCAGATATGTGAAACAGGCATCCCAGGACAGTGATCCCTGAGAGAAAGCAAACCTACAAGGGTAACCCCTTCAACTGCCTCAATTTCCTACCTAGGGTCTGTTTACAGGTCAGGGAGTAAATGGAAGACACTCAGACCCCAATAATCTTACCGAACTGAAGATCCAGAGATCAGAGTTCAGAAACCTCAGGGAAGCTAGAAGTTGTGGGCGATGAAACAGAGGGAAGAACTGTAAGGAAAGGGACCCAGAGACCTGCAGAGGAGTGGGGGCAAGTCTTCATCTGACCTGTGTGTGCATAAGAAGAAAGTACCTGAAGCGAGGGAAAGAATCACTAAAAAGGAGGAGGCAGAACATCTCTGGAAGCTACACGTTGGGCATAATCCTAAAAACTAGATAGCCTTAGTAATGGTGCTAAATTGGCCCTAGACTAAAGGCTTCCCTGGACTGACCTTAATAAAGCTCAAAAGTCTTGAGAGGATGTAACTGATTCTAATTAACTTAAATTGTTATGAAAGGGAAAAAAATAAGCCAACACCGTATTTAATAGATTACAACAAAATATGGCAATCAAGACTTTAAAACCCACAACGTCTACCATTCGATTTAAAAATGATTATAAGGTAAGAAAATATGGCCCATAAATGGGGGAGTTCAACAATAGAAACATATCCAGAAATTATAGTAATTATGAAATTAGCAGAGAAGGATATTAAAAGGACTATTGTATGATCCTTATTCTCAAAAAGGTAAAGGAAAACATAAGCATGATAAGAAGATAAATGAAAGCTATGAAATAGGCCCAAAGGTCGTTCCTAGATATGGGAAGAAATATCTGAAGTGGAAACTGCACTGTATGGAATTAAAACAGATTAGACAGTGTGGGTAAGAAAAAAAAAAAAAAAAAGAATCAGTGGGATTTAAGCCATTGTCAGTAGAAACTATCCCAAATAAAGCACAGAAAGAAAAAACTGGAGGGAGGGGGTGAGAGGCTCAATCAACTATTAGGCCATACAGCAGTATAACCTATGTGTAGTTGGAGTCCCAGAAGGAATGGTGGGACAGAAAAATATTTGAAGAAAAAAACACTGGACTTTTTCCAGATTTGGTGAAAATTATAAGCCCACAGTGAAAAAAAATCAAAGAAACGCACATAAAACATATAAAAAAAAAAAACCCACATCATCACACTGTTGTTGAAAGTAGTGACAAAGAAAAACCTCAATAACTGCTAGAGAACAAAAAAGAATAAGAATAAAGCCAAGAATGATAGCACACTTCTGGCCAGCAGCCATGCAACCCAGAGTACACTGGAGAAACCATCTTCAAAATAATGAAGGGTTTGGGGTGCCTGGGTAGCTCAGTTGGTTGAGCGTCCACTTTGGCGGAGGCCATGATCTCACTGTTTCTTAGGTGCTGACAGCTCAGAGTCAGGAGCCTGCTTGGGATTCTGTGTCTCTCTCTGCCTCTGCCCCTCTCCCTTCCCGCTCTATCTCTTTCTCTCTCAAATATAAATAAAAATTTTAAAAATTAAAATAATGAAGGGGAAAGGGGGAAGGAGAACACCTTGACCTAAAATTCTTTACTCAGCAAAAATGCTTTTCAAAAATAAAGGTGATGGGGGCCTGCGTGGCTCAGTCGGTTAAGCCTCCGACTTCGGCTCAGATCATGATCTCATGGTTCGTGGGTTGGAGCCCTGCATAGGGCTCTGTGCTGACAGGTAGTTCAGAGCCTGGAGCCTGTTTCAGATTCTGTGTCTCCCTCTCTCTCTCTGACCCTCCCATGCTCAAGCTCTCTCTCTCTCAGAAATAAATAAAACATTAAAAAATTAAAAAAAAATAAAGGTGAAATGAAGTCTTTTTCAGACAACAAAAACTAAGGGAATTTATTGTCAACAGACATGCACTACAACACACTTCAAAGAAAGTTCTTCAGACAGAAGATAATGATGACAGATGGAAATCTGGATCTATATAAATGAATGAAGGGAACTGGAAATGGTAACCATGTGGGTAAATATAAAAGCCTTGTTTATATTTTAATACCTTTATTTTTTCAAATTTATTTATTTATTTTGAGAAGACAAAGGGGCAGAGAGAGAGGGGAGAAGAGAATCTCAAGCAGGCTCTACACTGTCAGCGTAGAGCCCAACGTGGAGCTTGATCCCATGAACCATAAGATCATGACCTAAACCAAAATCAAGAGTCAGACATTTAACCAGCTAGGCCACCCAGGTGCCCCTATTTTATGTCTTTAAAAGAAAATTGAATGCTTAGCAAATACAAACCATAATCAGAAAAACATGGTTAGCTTGCTTAAAAAAAAAAAATGGATGAATGACGATAGTTCTATTTGTTGGACTTTAGGAAAGTCATTTTTAAATGGGTAGAAGTCATTGCATATGGTATGTAATGCTTCCAGAGAGATATTACATTTATTAATGAATACATGTAGATTCCTCTCCCACTGCCTACAAATGTCCTCCCTCTCATAGAACCAGGAATCCTAATATTTCATAGTCTGAGTACAAGAAGGAATGTCCCTACACAGTGTAGTTTGTAAAGGGAGAGAGATGAGAGATGAGAATATGGTCTCTAGTCTTAGTAACGTCCTTGACATCCATCTGATTATGGTTCCTGAATACTGTAAGTTGCACGAAGTAACAAGTAAAAAATTAAAAACAAAGACTGGAAAATAGAGTCCCAGAACATTTCCAGGACTCATAGCAACAAGACAAAGTGACAGGTAATATAAGGAAAACAGATATAGGATTTGGCAAGAAGTTGCAAACACTGGACTAAGGGAGGTCTCAGAAAAAGAGAATAGCAAAATGAAGGAGGGGTAATTTTTCAAAGAAATGGTAGATGAGAATATCCAGAGCTGAAGAAGACAGACATGGTTACAGTAAAATAGGTTCTAAATAGAAATGAAGAATATAAATACATTTTAAAGACATTTCCAAGAATCAAGGATAAAGTGATATTCCAAAGAAAATAGGAGTTGTCTCCAGTGACAATAACTAAATAGACATTACATTTCCTGTCAGCAATAAAATAAGATAAGAAGATAGTCAATACTTTCAAAATTCTGACGAAAAAATAATGTCAACTAAAACTTCTGTACGAAGTCAATTCAATGAACAAGTGTGATAGCCATGGTCAGAATAGACCCAGAAAATTTACTTTCTATTCACCTTTTCTTAAAAAGTTACTTGAGATTAGGAGGAACTTGACGGAGGAACAAGGGGGAGAAGAAGGGAGGAAATGGTGGGGGAAAGGGAGAGAGGCAAACCATGAGAGACTCTTGAATGCTGACAAAAACTGAGGACTGAAGAAAGAGGGGGGAGGGGGGATGGGCATGGAGGAGGGCACTTGTGGGGATGAGCACTGAGTGTTATGTGGAAACTAATTTGACAATAAACTATTTGTAAAAAAAAAAAAAAAAAAAGTTACTTGAGGAGAGGTGCCTGGGTGGCTCAGCCAGTTAAGCTCAGGTCATGATCTCGCAGTTCACTAGTTTGAGTCCTAAGTGAGGCTCTGTGCTGACAGCTCACAGCCTGGAGCCTGCTTCGGATTCTGTTTCCCTCTCTCTCTAAGCCCCTCCCCTGCTCACGCCCTGGCTTCCTCTGTTAAAAATAAATAAACATTAAAAAAAATTACTTGAGGATATACTCTAGCCAAAGAAGATAGTAAAGCAATAAATGAAAAGACATTCAAAGGATGCTGGAAAACAAGGCAACTGGGAAGGCTAGAGAGGTGAAGTCCCAAGCTGACCAGAGAGCAAGGGGAATTGAGAGAGCTCTGAGAGAGAGGACCCTAGGGAAGAACAGAGTTGCCATAAAATATAACCAGATACAATGAAGCCTATGACAAAGGCGAATGCTAGGGAAAAAGAACATTTAGAAACACCCCAAAAAGTGAAGGAGGAAAGGCACTATAAAAATGTCAAGGTCTAAATGGAAAACAAAACTAAAATGCAGCATTATTTTAAATATTTGGGACCACATCTTTGTAATAGAAGAGAATAAAAGTAATTCTTAGCAACCTGTAGTCAAGAATTGAATTTTATTTTTGTTGTTATAGAAATAATATTTTCTGCATCATTGTCCAGTGTTAGATTTAAAATAAGGACAAAACATGGAAGACTCAGGTGTGATTTCTGTACAGAAAGCAAATTTTAATAACCTTGACAATATAAAAGCAAACTCCTCCTTGACACAAGATCATAGAGGAGGGAGGAACGTCACACAAACGGAGGAGGATGCTAATGTTTTCATCTTACCTAGTCGGACATTGAAATACCCTCTGGAAGTTAACTAGAACCGGAGACAGGGCATTAAAGTTACTATTCAAAGTTACAAAGCTGGGGCGGCTGGCTGGCTCAGCTGGTTAAGCATCATCTGATTCTTGATTTCAGCTCAGGTCATAATCTCACAGCTTGTGATTTTGAGTGTGGAGCCTGCTTGGGATTCTCATTCATTTATTCTCTCTCTCTCTTTGTTCCTCTCTCTCTCAAAAATAAATCAATAAACTCAAAAAAATAAAAAGTTACAAAGCTAAGGAATTAAGGAACTAAGGCAAATACAACCTCAAGGCAAACTCAGGACAAAAAGGTAGAAGGGAATAAAAATGAGCCTAAGCCTCCACTTTCACAGTGGAAACCGATCCATGTTATCAATTTACACTTTTATCTAAATTGATAAATATATACTGATAAAGTAAAAATAGAGCATATTTTCTACTTTATTGAGGTAATCACCAAAAGATAAAAACAAATTAGGAAAAGAGCTTGTCCCAAAGGTGTGTTTGGATAACAATCAGGGGCAAACAAAGTTTATTGCTTTTTGTTATTTAAGAATTTTGAAATCAGTTAGAAGGAGAAAAGCAAATGCAAATCAATTGAGGGAATAAAAGAACAAACCAAAAGCAAATGTACTTTTTAAATATATTGCGTTTCCTATGGCATGGAGGACACACTTTTTGCATTTAATGCTAATTTTCTTGAGAGTTTCCTGCTGATTTCTAGTGATTGTTAGAAATATCAGTCTGAAATAGAAAATGATGATGGTGAAAATAAACCTTGCTTACCTCAACTTCAAGATATTTTGGGAATAAAGATGCAGGTTCTTTTTTCACTTGAAAGAACAAAATCCATCTGCTCCAGGATTACTGACAGTCTGTCTTCTCCCATATGGGTTTTGTTTTACGCAGCAGCACAAAACTATACTTCCGAGGTCTAGTTTTCTAGCTCTTATTTATTTTCTTCTTTCTTTCTTTGGAAAAAACATGCATGCTGATTCTTAGAGATTGAATTCCTACTTGGGTTTCCCTCTACTCCTTAGAGAACAGTTTTTAAATTTCCTTTGAGGGATATAATGGATTTCTATTATGTAGAACCTATTATCAAGCAGTACCGCACAGCACACACAGATGAGGTATTCGATATATAAAGAAAATAAAAGAATAAACAAAAAAGTCAATTAAACTCTGCGATGAAAGTATAATAGACCACAAAAGCAGTCTGATCACATTTTAGTATGCATCTTAATACATCAAGGTTTAGGAGATGATATTTAATGACCAATATGGGGGAGGGGGAATTCTAGCAGAAGATATTGAGAAGCAACTGTAAGAAGGTAACTGATTTTATATCTTAAAAACTTTAGGTTTTGAATCAATCCAAGTCAGGTCCTTCAGTTTAAAAGAGAACTCTAGAGGTAAAACCCTGAGCCCTGACCAAGGGAAACACCAAAGGAACATGACAAGAGCGTGGGGGCCTACAACATTATCAAAAAGTTGATGCTTATATGCTGACAAAATTGGAGGCTAATGAAACACTGAAGCACTAAACTGAACACAGTCGAGCCTCAAAATACCTGGGATGCATGAATATATTTCCGAAATATTCAATAAGAAATAGGAGTGAGAGAGATCGGCCTTGAAAACACTCAGAGATACCCCTCGCATCTTACCATAGGTAAAAAGTTGGAGAATTGGGACAATCATAAAATCCAGGACAATCAAAACCAAGGAAAGCAGGGTGCCTGGGTGGCTCAGTTAAATGAGCAGCTGACTTCGGCTCAGGTCATGACCTTGAGGAGGTTCATGAGTTCACACAGGGCTCGCTGCTGTCAGCATATCAGCACGGAGACTGCTTCAGATCCTCTGGTCCCCTCTCTGTGCCCCTCCCCTGCGTGCACTCTCCCAAAAATATAAGGATATTTTAAAACCCTGAGAAACAATAGCTCACACATTCAAGAAACATTAAGACCTCAAGACTGTCTTGTCCTGTACTAGTCAACAACTGCCCTAACTGCCCACCTTGGTTCACAGGCAAGTGCCTTGCCTCCACTCCCTCATGGCCTTTCTCCTTGTGGTACTCAAATAACCTTTATCCTCTCCACTCTCACTAAGGCTCCTAGTAGCCTCTTGCTGGACAACCTGAAGTCTATATTTCAGTCCTTATCTTAATTGGTATTTCTGTTCGCTGGAGATTATCAGCTATGTTTTCCTTGAAAATGAATTTTCCTTGAAACGGTTTCTCATGCTGGCCTCTAACCCTATGTTCATTCCTTTGGAAGACCATTATTGAAGGTCTTTTATGTGCCAGGCACTCTTATAGGCTCTGTGGATACAACAGTCAATGAAACAGCCAATCCTTGATCTCACAGAATTTACATTATAAAGGGGGTAAAGAAAAATTAATAAAACATTTAGAATACAAGAAAAGAACAGCTAAGAAAAAGAAAGCAGGGAAGGTGGGATAAGGAGTTAAAGCAGACTGGATTGTAATTTTAGAGTAAGTAGCCATAAAAGTTGATATTGGATATTGATTAAAAACCTAAAGGAAGTAGGGAGTAAATCATATGGATTTCTGGAGGCATATCAATCCAGGAAGAGAAATTTCAAAAGTAATTTCAAAGGCCCTGAAGCAGGAATTTCACAGTTTGTGAGATCAAGTCCTGAGTCAAGCTCTGTGCTGACAGTGTAGAGCCTGCCTGGGATTCTCTCTCTCTCTCTCTCTCTCTCTCTCTCTCCCGCTCTCTCTCTCTCTGTCTCTCTTTATCCTTCCCTCCTTTCCTCTCCCCCATGCCCTTCACCCCCCTTTTAAAATTAAAAAAAAAACAACAACTTAAAAAAGAAAAAGAACTTCAAGAAGACCAGGGTGATTAGTGCCAAATGAGCATGGGGGAAAAGTAGGAATTGACTAAAGAGAAGTAACTGGGAATATATCATATAGGACTTTGGATGTCATTCGTAGGAGCTTGGCTTTTACCCCAACTGAAATGAGAACCCACGGTGGGGGGAGGGGGAGGTAGCAAAGAAGTGACATGACAAGACTTGTATTTTAACAAGGATAACTAGCTTCTCTACTGAAATAGGATGAAGGGGTTCATGGATTAAAGCAAGAAGGCCAGTTAGGAGGCCACTGCAATATTCCGAATGAAAAAAATTAGTGGTCTTGATTAAGGTGGCAGCAGTGAGGTAACAAGAAGTCGATTTTGGATGGGATACTTAGCTGGAGCTGACAAGACTCACTGATTTTTGGCCACAGCAACTGAAAAATGGAGCTGTCATTTGCTGGGATGGGGAAGACTCAGGCTGGGTAGGGTGAAATGAGAGAGGATCACAGAATGTCAGAAGCTTGCCTATTGCATATGGATGTGTGTGTGGCAATTGGGTGATAGGCAGTCTGAAATTCAAGGGAGAAGTCTGAGTGAGAGATACAAATTTGGATATCATAAGACATACATGGTATTTCAAGCTGTGAATCCAGATGATCACAAAGTGAGTGAAGACAGAAAAGAGAAACACCCCAAGGCTGAGCTCTGGGTCACTCCAGTATTTCAAATTCTTCTCTGTTTACCAGGTTAGTATACAAGGGCAATCCCCAGGTTGTTCTCACTCTCCTTTCCTCCAGCACTAAGGATCGAACTCTTCTGAACAAAGGACCATCTATTTTTCCTTTCACATTAACTTCCTCTCACTCACAGGCTTAGGGTGACCAATGTGACTTCTATTTCTTTCCCATATCATATTTGATTTTCATATGAACCATACATCCTCTATAGCAGTTACCATAATTTGTATTTATTGTATTTGTATGCTTCTTTGTTGACCCTCTGCTTGCTTCACCATACTGAACTTTTCATGAGCACACAGACCAGTGTGTTGTTTACCCCAGTATCTAGCACAAGGCCTGACGTGGTGAAGGAAAATATTGATATTTGTTGAAAGGATGCATATGAGCCATTCACTGATGACTCTCTGTTATGTAATCCCAATCTGATTTTTCCCCAGCTTCGGAATTCACCAAACTGGCCATGAGGTCTTCATTTAGATGTCCCACAGACACCTCAAATTCAACATACGCAGGAAGAATTCTGCATGTTGCTTTGTAAACCAGTGTTAGCCCCTCATTTCAATGGATGCAAAGATCATTTACTTAGCCATCCAAATCAGAAATCTAAAAGTCATCCTAAACTCCTTTTTTCTTTCACACCTCTTCCTATTAGTCACCAGATCTTGCCAATTCCTCTAAACGTCCTTTAGCATCATCTCTGCTACCTTTGTTTAGTTCAACTCCTCAATTTTTATTTCAAAAGCCTCATTGTTTCTCTTCTTGGCTCTATCCTATTCTTCTTCAACTTATTCTTATTGTTTACAGAATAATCCTTTTATTTTTTTTTAAGTTTATTTATTTTGAGAGTGAGAGAGAGAGAGAGAACATGAGCAGGGGAGGGCAGAGAGAGAGAGGGAGAGACAGAATCCAAAGAAGGCTCTGCACCATCAGTGCAGACCCCAACTCAGGGCTTAAACTCACAAGCTATGAGATTATGACCTGAGCCAAGATCAAGAGTTGGAGGTTTAAACGACTGAGTCACCCAGGCACCCCTAGAATAATCCTTTTAAAAAGCAAAACTGATGAGCTACTCTATTAAGATTTCATATTGCACCCTTTCACTCCTCTGCAGGAATCAAAAACCAGAGACCAATCTAGTTAATGTTCAGTTTGGACCATTTATTTGTTAAGTAAATTTGAATGTTTCCAACATCAAAATGGGAATACTTGGTGTACAAATTTAAATGTATGACTCAGCTTGAAAACTCCAAAGCTCTGACAACACTGGACACAAATTTCCACATTCAGCAACCACATGGAGCTGAATGCCACCTACTTCCCATGGGATGGTGATGCCCTGGACTCCAGGCCACCACAGTCTACCACTGCTCACATCACTCACATAGGCTATGTGACTGGCTCTGCTGGCCTAAAAGGCAAACTTCAAATTCCTTAATGTGACTTATAAAACCATCTGGATATGCTTCTTCAGGTGACCTTTCTAGAATCCCCCCTTCCAGATGCCCCTCACCTTCTGAGGCACATCTCCCACCAGACTCAAACTGTATAATCATGACAATATATCTGCAGTTCTCTAAACATACCATGGTCTCTGGTTTCCTCCAGTTATATTCACTGTTCCCTCTTTCAGGAATGCCCTCCTGCCCCTTTACACTCCTACTCATCCATCCAAAAACAGACAGGTCCTTTTTTTTATGGTGGAAAAAAATTATATTTAGATTTAGCCAGCTGGACTCAGTTTAGATGATCCCAATTTTGTTGGCAACATCCAAAGCATCATAGTCAGGAGCCAGTCAAACATGTGCTTTCTTTTCTCCATCAGACCTGATCAGAGTGTTGACCTTGGCCATGTCAATGTCAGAGAGCTTCTTCACAACCTGTTTGATCTGTGGCTTGTTGACCTTGACATCCACAATCAACACAAGTGTGTTGTTGTATTCTATTTTCTTCATGGCTGATTCGGTAGTCAGGGGGAACTTGATATCATGGTGGTCAAGCTTGTTTCTCCCCGGGCCCTACTCTCGAGGATATTTGGGCTGTCTTCAGAGATGCAGTATTTTGAGCAGTTGGAATGTAGATAACTTGCATATCTTCTTTTTTGTGTGTGACTATGGATACCTTTCAGCACTGCTTTCTTGGCCTTCAAAGCCAAAGAAGGCTTCCTTCTTCACCTTCAGCACCATCTTCGTGAAAGGGCCAAAAACAGATAGATCTTGATGGGCTTGCAGACTCACTCCCTCCCCTTCAGATAGATTAACAGAGAGCTGACTCAGGGGGTCTGGGTTTACATACAAAAAAATCTGGATAGTAAGAGCTGCTAGGCCTCTGAGGCATTCCCTTTCTAACAGTACCATTTGCTCACCCCTTGTTACACAGTCACAGGCATGTCCTCCGTTCCTCTGACCCTATCAATATGTAGGGTTACAGGGTTGGAACCCTTTCAACTGGAATGTAGGCCATCACGTATGCAGCCTAGGCTGGACTAAACTACAGGTCAGCGAGAGAGCAGAAGATTGTGTATACTTTACTAATTCTCTGCTTATAAATTTTCCCATAGTAAACCCTTTAAGGTATCTGCTTCATGCACTGCTAGAGGTATGTGTCCATGGCCCCTTGGCACAATGCCTTCAGTTCCCTGCCCAAGCCTTCCTTGATTTATAAAGCTTTTCCTGCCTTACCCCAGGAAGACTCAGATCTTCGTTCAGGTCTTCTTGCCACCGTGCTCATTCTTACTTCCCTTTGCCACTTAGAAGATTTATCAACTTACTGCAATTCTTGGTGTGACTTCTTACTTTATTCATCTTTCCAATACCACACCAGGCAAAGGTGGAGGCTCAGTAAATGTTCACATGAATTAGCTAAGTAATATCAATGGAGTAACTCTGATAACTTACAGCAGTTATTCACAAGACAAAGGAGTGAATCTTTCCCCCTAATGTAGTAGGTACTGAAATAAATGACATTAGGTTCCATTTTTGTTCATTTCTTAGTATATTTATTCTTATTCTTTATAAAACAGTCTCATGGAATTGTTTTGAAGGTTAATTCCAACAAGATGCCTACATGGTACCCAGCAAAGAGTGGGTGCTGAACAAAAGTACACTACACCAGGGAGGCAGTGTTTGAAGTGGTTGAATACAAATTCTTTCAAATTCTAATTCAAGATTCTAATCCTGGGGTGGAAACGGTGCACAGCACAGAGCAAGCACTGAGTGTTTGTTGGTTGAATGAGTGGATGAATCTACCAGGGAATGAGCAAATCCTGGCTCTGCCCATTGTTCTTGGGTTGCCTCCAAGCCTTTGCACTCACTGTTCTCTGCATAAAACAATCTTTCCCCAGGTGACTTCCTGAGGCTGCTGTTCTAATGTCTTCTTGAGAGGACTTCCCAGAAAACCTAGATGAAATGGCACCTTTGCACTCACCTTCTTCTTCCTCTACTTTGGCGTCCAATCTCTCGCTATTCTCAACACTGTACACTCAGCTCTTCTCCAGCTCAAATTTAAGCTCAAGAGTGCAGGAACTCTGTCTGCTTTGTATACTGCTGTATTTACACCTAGAACAGTGTCTGCATGAATGAATCTTGAAGACACTTGGCTAGACTCCTCTTCCTCATTTGTAAAGTAATGGGGTGGAAATAAATGTACTAATGTCTTCTAGATAAAACTTTTCCCATTTCTCCCAGCTTTTTGCCCACAAAATACAGCAAAGAGCTGCCTTCTTTTATGAATAACATTCAAAATCTGTGCTGCCAGATAAAGTTGGTAAAGGGTCCCCCCTTCATGTCCATACTCAAAAGCCTCTTCCACGGAGCTACTCTGAGCTGTCCAGATGGTAGCTAAATCCTACTGCAGGAATGGGTTTGTGTTTTCACAGAATTTAAAATTTTATAGCTGTGATGATTCTAAAAGTTCCCAAACTCCTGCAGTTCAGTGTCCTATGGCTTCAGGCCTTCTTCGTTTGAGAGATGGGGGCGAGAGAAATGTACGGAGCTCCCTACTTCTCTGACATCTTGCCTCCCTCTCTCTCTAAAAGCTTACCTGGACCAACTGATTCATTTTACAGATGTGGACTGCGAAGACCAGAGGGGCCAAGTGACTTAGTCAAGATTACACGGTTAGTGGCAGAGCCAGGAAAACACACAAACACACATACACACATACACACACACACTGTAGGATCCTAACCCACACCCATTATAGTAAGTGATGGTCCTCTATCATTAAAAGGGAAGCACCGGGATTCAAATATCTACCCCTGATTCTGAGACCATTTTTCTACCATAACACCGGATTGCTCCTCAGTCTTGCTAAAGGCCATACCCATTAATATTACCCCAGTGGAAATATAATTTCATTCTTCCAGAAGCTGAATCTCTCATAACAAGCTAAGTTGGAATTAGTGACAGACAGAGCCTGAAGCCATTAAGAATATGAGTTCTTCAGAAGCAATTTTCCCCTGTCCTCTGTTGTAAAAAAAAATCTGTTCCTTGTGGTTTCATGGGACCCATAATTCCTGCGAAATCTGAGTCCTAGGGCTACTAAACAGGAGCTTCAAGAATTATGAATTCTCAGAGTCTTAAGATAGTTACTCAATTTAACCAACGGTGTCAACTGATTAAATCAAGTAGTCACTCTGGTTTAAAAGACTCTGTAGTTCTAGATGCTATTTAACCTTCCCTGTTCTGTCTTCTGCTGGAATTTGGCTTCAAATCTACCCTAATGACCATGGGCAGTCAGAATTAATCAGTTCTTCCTACTCACACCCACTCCAAGTCCAAAAAAAGAATGATAAATTTTCTTATCCATGGACACTAACATTGTAGAAGACATCACTGCCCTCTGGTGGAAATACTAAAATCTATTGCCAAAATTTTATCAAGCACAACTCTAACTTTCTAGAAACCTGCAAGGAGAAGGGTCATGGGATCTGGGGACTGTGTTATTATCCTATGTCATTTTCCCCTCCCTAATCTTTCAACTCATGATTCCAACAGCCTCAGGCACCTAGAATTCTTCATCAGATGTCTTCAGGATAGTAACCCAGAGAGACTGACATTTCTCAGTTAATATGGGCTTAGACAAAACACCGGTGGTCACTTTAGGACAAGGCCAGTGTTTGTATTCATAAACTAAAATTAATACATTACTAAAATTTTTTGGGGAGTTCTAATTCATGAATCTACAAAAAGCTGGCTTCTGCACAAATTCAGCCAATTTGCAAAATACCTATTAGTTCTTTCCTGAGAACCCCAGGGTCCTTTTTCTCCTCTGCCAAGTGGACGTCGTAAAAAAAGTAGAAGAACCACTTTCACATAAGAAGCCTGCTCCAATGACTCTGACATGACTCCTTTAAACTTCAAGAATTATTTTTTTAGCCCTGTGGATGTCAATCCTGGCTGTTCATCAGAATCATCTGGAGAGTTTGTTGCTGCTATTGCTTAATACAGGTTCCCAGCCACCACCCATACTTACTGAATCAGGATTTCAGAGACTAGAGAACCAAACTTTTCACGAGTGAGTGAAGTCTCTAAGTAACCTTAAACTTTTGAGAACAGTATTTCTTTTGTATTTCTTCCATAAGTGATGCCGTGAAACTTACCTCCCTTTTCTGTTTCCTAATTGCTACGACTTTCACTCATACATCTCCAACCTCTTGTGCCTGGGCTATTGCAATGCCTATAGTGTCTTATGGGAACAGATGTACTTTCCATCCATGTTCTCCTCTGCTCTCAGTGATATTTCTAGACATCAGTTAGATCCTACTACCTCCCTGCATATAACCTTTCGTTGGCTCTTTCACTGGGCATGATAAAATTCTTGTTTCCTGGCATGATATGCAAAAGCTATGCTTCAGCCATGACCCTACAGCTCCTCAGAGCACACGGCACAGTTTCAGGTCTCTCGGCTTTGGCCTAAGGCTCTGCCCCTCACCCCTACCCCTCTCTGTAGGACTAACATTTATAATGTTTCAAGGCTCTCAAGGTCCATTTTTTTATGAATCATTTCTCTGACACCCCACCTCTGCCCAGGTAGACTTGGCTATCATACCTATGATGCTTTACTATATTTTTTTTGTTCTTCTCCCTCTGGAAAGCTAAAACTTCTGTGAGAATGAGAGGATTGTGTGAGAGTCATTTTCTATATCCCTAGAAAAAATTACTGTTGAACGAATAGATGAATGGAGATGCCTAATGTGTGCATAATTTCAGTTTATCATTTCTCCACTGACAAACAGATGGGAAAAAGCTCTGTGTAGAGTAACATGAACAAACCTCAGTAGAGAATCAGAATTCAAGAGCTCTTCCTCAGGTGGAAGGTAAAAGCAGTCTCTTCACTTGATAGGTCACAATGTGGGCTCACACACAGCTGGGCATAATCAGCCCAAACAGAAGCAGCTAGACCTTGAGAGAGGCCACTGCTCCTCAGATTCTGTAAGAATGCCCTCCTTCCCATGCCCTCAGGTTCTGTAAGAGCTTAAATCAGTTCAAGCTTTGAGTATATTTAATCATTGATTAGTAAATCATTGGCATATCATTTCATTGTATCACAATTATACTTACATTTTTCAGTTTAATTATAACTATCACATGACCCTCTGATGGGTAAATTAAATTTATTTATAAACCTATACTACTCTAATAAAGAACTGATAAGAAACATTTTGAGCATTCAACATCAAATAGTTATAATAATAATAATAATAATAATAATAATAAACTATGTTGCCCCCTCAGGTTCCTAAATATACAGGAACATAATGCATTTATTTACATTGACATACAATTGCATACATACATACTCATTATTAAATACATAAATTCAGGTTTTCATCCTTTAGGTGATCAGTCTTTGGCAGTGAGGTATATTGAAATAATTGAAAAGCAGATCAAGAAAAGTTTAATATCTCTATCTCCCTTGGCAAAAAAGGGGAAAAAAGAGTTTAAAAAAAAAAGATCAATATAGGCAGGAAGAAAATGCAGCTGTTTTTCTTCATCTACAACTGGAATAGTTCTCTGATCTCTCTATTCCTAAAATAACTTCTGCAGAAAATCAAATAACTCCTAATTTCTATGATACAACTAGATCTAGATTTCAGTTACAAAGAAAAACATGGAAAGAGGGAAGAAAGAAGAACATTTATATGCTCAATAAATTGATTGATCTACAAAGCCATCCATTTAATTAAAAACAAAACAACAACAAACTGTGTTTTCAGCACATACTTTGTCAATCTGCTCAACCACCTAAGAGGTAGGGACCTTTATAGTATCCGTTACAGTGATATGTAGATCAACTAATTGCCCCAGTGACCCAGGTCAGACCTAATTCCCTCTAATTCCACTGCCTTCCTCATGTCAAAGAGAGTAGGAAGCTTCATCTCTCGTCTTTTTAGGTTAGTTTCTAAAAGAAAAATTCATAAAATATAAATTTTCATTTGTGAATTTATAGCAGAGGAATCCATTCCTGGAGGAGTAATTCAAGGTCACCATTGCTTATAATTGCGCTGTCTCAATACAGTAGCCATCAGCCAAGTTGGTACTGAGCACTTGAAATCTGACTAGTATAACTGAGGAACTGACTTTTTGATTTCAGTTAATTTAAGTTGAAAAACTGATACTGAATTCAATGGAAAACTTTTAAGTATGTTTGCAACAACTTGGATACATGAATTTAGTTTTTCTTTTGAAAGGTTTATTTATCTAAGTAATCTCTACAGCTAGCTTGGGACTTAAACTTATAACCCTGAGATCAAGAATCACAAGCTCTTTCAACTGAGCCAGCCAGGCATCCTGTGAATTTACTTTTTCAACTGTAAGCTTTATGAAGCCAAAATGCAGATAAACAATTTCTAGTGAAAATTTAAAATCTGAATTGAGATGTGCTGTTGGTATAAATATTAGCCAGATTTTTAAAACAGTATAAAAATGGGGTTCCTGGGTGGTGCAGTTGGTTGAGTGTCCGACTTTGGCTCAGGTCATGATCTTGTTGTTCATGAGTTCAAGCCCCATGTCGGGCTCTGTGCTGACAGCTGGGAGCCTGGAGCCTGCTTTGGATTCTGTGTCTCCCTTTCTCCTCTCTGTCCCTTCTCTGTTCACATTCTCTCTCTCTCTCAGATCTCTCTGTCTCCCTCAAAGCTAAATAAACATTTTTTAATTAAAAAAAAAAAACAAAAATCTCCAAAAGATGTGTGAGTTAAACCAGATCTCCCTCATACTTCACCTACTTCCCTACCTGACCCCACCACAGCAGAACTTTCCTCACAGAGATCAGATCTCTGTAATTGGCCTCAGTTTTCCATCAGCATCCTAGAGTTCTCCTGAGGCATGTTTACATGTACAGTTAAGGTCATTATGTAATATAAGTAGCAGGGCTATTAGAGAGAAAAGAGGCAGATGCCTCAAGTAAAATAACAAGCTCCAATGAAGGATCTCTTGCCATATTTCTCTGCAGATACAACAAATCATTTCAGTGGCAAGATATGATAGGTAAATACTTGGTATTCTCAAATGATAATATAAATAAGGCAATATGCAAACCAAGTTTGTCCTATATAGGGAGATGCCATTTTATTACTCTAATAATCTGGTGTCATAATCTTTGTTCAGCAGTAAACTTTTTCTGTCTTAAAAAAACAGAAAAACTACAAAATAAATATACCTGGTAGATATTTCCCAGGGGACTATTTGATTTTGATAAAAAGAAAAATTGATAGGAATATATATTTCCGTGCTAGATAACTCTCAAGGGTATCACATTTCACAGGTGAATGTCAAGTACATTTTCTGGATAATGTTAATCAAATTATGTCACTGATAATTTCCTTGCATGTTGACATTTTAATATTTTGATGACTTCATAAATCAAGGATACTGAATAGGCTCCTTGTTAGATAGGACTAACATTTTATTTATTTATTTACTTTGATGTTAATTTATTTTTGAGACGGACAGAGAGTGTGAGCAGGAGAGGGGCAGAGAGAGAGGGAGACAGAGAATTCCAAGCAGGTTCACGCAGTGGGTGTAGAGCCCCAACGTGGGACTTGAACTCCTGAGTCATGAGATCATGACCTGAGTTGTAATCAAGAGTCAGACACTTAACTGACTGAGTGACCCAGGCACCCCCAACAAACCATTTTTAAATTGTGGTTTAGTGAGAGTATTTTCATTACTGCCCAGCAGCATAGGTATCATATGACTTTGCCTTAATATCCTCACCAGTGCACATTATAGTGGGAAATCTCAAGAGAAGATGGTCTCATTTCATCTCCCACAGATATGGAGGTCATGACCTGGGCCTTGGGTGGCTAAGTCTCTAAGCCAGACAGCTGAGAATCCTCATTTCACCAGATATATCATCAGTAAGTTCTCTGATTAGGTCTCCTCTTCTTCCAGGTAATCTGATTTCTATCTTTGGTTCTATACACAGTATCCTCTAGCCCAAAGCTCAACAAATTTCTGACCATGACCCATTATAAGAAATATCTTTCATATATTACATCTGCCCAGACACAGACATACATAGTACTCATTTTTAAAAAATTACTTTTACTAAGGAAGATGCTCTCTGATGTTTTCTATGCTATTAATATGTTATTCAGTTTCTTTTTAAAAAATAAATTGTTTTCAAGCCACTGACATGACTCTAGAACCCCTAAGTGTTGGAACCCACTGTTGGAAAAACACAACTCTAGTCTGCTGACCTACCTCTTGGCTATAATAGCCAAGGGAACTTTTGAATATAGTAGTAAGATAGCTCTCCAAAGAATATTGTTTAAAAATGCCTTGCTTACCATTTGGTACTATTATTAATCTTTTCAATCAATTAAAAATCAAAACTTACATTATAACCTGATAGGATGTATATATTTTCAGATATATTTGAAAATTTAAATGAGTTCTTTCCTAAACTGCAAAGAGATGACATCAATCATATTAAAGGTTGAAAAGGAAAGACCACAAACCTACGTAATTTATTTTAAAAGTGTTCAATAAGGATTTTTAGCATTCCTCTTTGCAGTAGTTAGCTAAGCTTGGCTTAAAACCCCTGTTTTAGTAATCTATCACTCATTTGGATTAAATTAAATAAGGTGATTAGATTTGAAAATCTATATGAACTTTAATTTTTTTAAATGTTTTATTTATTTTTGAGAGAGAGACATTATGAATAGCAGAGGGTCAGAGAGTGAGGGAGACACAGAATATGAAGACAGGCTCCAGGCTCCGAGCTGTTAGCACAGAGCCCAACATGGGGCTCAAACCCACAAACCGTGAGATCATGACCCGAGCCGAAGTCAGACGCTTAACTGACTGAGCCAACCAGGTGCCCCATATGAACTTTAAAAGCCCAATAGCATATAAGTGAAATAGAGAAAGACAAATACCATGATTTCACTCATATGTGGAACTTAAGGGGGAAAAAAGGAATAAAAGGGAAAGAGAGAGGAATCCAGAAACATAAAGAACCATCTTAACCATAAAGAACAAACTGATGTTACCAGAGGGGAGGTGGGTGAAATAAGTAGTGGAGATTAAAGAGTTCACAATCATGGTGAGCACTGAGTGATGTATAGAACTGTTGAATCACTCTATTGTACACCTGAATTGAATACAACACTGTAGTTAACGATACTGGAATTAAAATAAAAAACTTAATAAAAAAATTTTAAAATCTCAATAGCATAATAAATTCATTTGAAACCAGTATTCAAAATACTGGCAATATTGGCAGGAAGGTTTAACAATCTTGAGGCCAAAGCATACTATTCTTATCATTATATAAGATTCTGCATCCAATATAGACTTTATAATCACTTGTTTAGAAAGAAACAAAATTACACCATGAACAACCACAAACTATAGTTGAAAAGACTTTCAGTAAAGCAGTGCAATTATGAGAAAAGTAATAAAATTGGTTGAAAATACCAACTGCAACCTGTTCTGGTACAACTTGTATTCCTTAATATGCATTAGCTCATATCAGGTGGACTGTGGAGAATGGTGACAGTATGACAAGATAAAGAAGTGGTGCTGGCTCCCACATGTATTTTACAATTAATTTCCCACAATTAAAGATAAACTTAAGCACAGGACGCCTTGGTGGTTCAGTCAGTTAAGCACCCAACTCTTGATTTTGGCTCATGTCATGATCTCACAGGTTTGTGAGCTGGAGCCCCACATCAGGCTCTGTGCTGACAATGAGGACCCTGCTTGAGCTTCTCTCTCTCTCACACACACAGAGCAGGATATTACTCAGCTATTAGAAGAATAAAATCTTGCCATTTGTGACAACATGGATGGACCTAGAAGGTATTATGCTAAATGAAAGAAGTCAGATAAAGAAAGACAAATACCATATGATTTCACTTTTATGTAGAATCTAAAAAACAAAACAAACAAGAAAAACAGAAACAGACTCATAAATACAGAGAAAACACTGGTGGTTGCCAGAGGGGAAGGAAGTAGAGGGATGTGTGAAATAGGTGAAGAGGATCAAGAGGTACAAATTTCCAGTTACAAAAAAATGTCATGAGGATATAATGTGCAGCATAGGGAATATAGTCGATAATATTGTAATAACTCTATATGGTGACAAATGGTAATAGACTTATTTGGTGATCATTTCAAAATGTAAATGTCAAGTTACTGTGTTATACACCTGAAACTAATATAATATTTTATGTCAACTATATTCCAATAAAAATATTATATAGAATTGACATCTTGTAAGTATGTAATGTTTTATGGTAGAATTAAATGAATCTATGTTAAAATTACATATTGTTTTTTTAAAATTTTAGTTACTTTTTAAGTTTTAATATTTTAGTCCTTAGATATCTACCACACAACTTCTCTACATTGTCTTTTTTCCTAATCCATCTTCTATTCTCCATTTTTTTTGCAAAGGATATGATTTCCATTTTTTGTTTACATTTATTTATTTTTGAGAGACAGAGTGAGACAGAGTATGAGGGGAGGAGGGGTAGAGAGAGAAGGAGACACAGAATCTGAAGCAGGCTCCAGGCTCTGTGCTGAAAGTTTGCTCAGAGCCTGATGCAGGGCTCGAACCCATGAACCATGAGATTATGACCTGAGCCAAAGTCGGACACTTAACCGACTGAGCCACCCAGGCACCCCGGATTTCCAAAATTTTTAAAGAATTTGACTGAATATACACTTTAACATGTGATGGGACATCCACAGAGTAGTTAGGATTTCTGTACTATTTCATCATTAGCCATTCCACTTTATAACACAGGAAACTATTTTGATACTAACCAATAGCACATGCCTCATCTGTGAGAATATTATTTCTTCTTCACGTGCAAAGTGCATTGCTAAAATGACATTCACTGATTTGTGGAAATTTCACTAAAATCCTTGATGGATAAGTGTTGACAGTCCATCAGCACTATTTTTCTTAATTTACTTCAGTATGTCCTCCTCCGTTGCCAACTTTTCTTAGTGCTCCTTGGGTTGTGCAAGCAATGAGTTTGACAAAAAATCCACTTTTTTCATAAAATAACTTTTAAAGATTTCAAGTGTTGACGAGTCTTTTATATCCATTGTCAGTAATGTTAAAATAACATTTGTCTCTGACTTTTTAATTTCTTATGAATATTACATGAGCAAACAGGAAAGTGTCCATTTCATGATGCGTTTCGCCTCTGGTAGTCAGTCTCCTGATTTTTGGCATCCTCGTCATCTTGATGCTTCTCAAAACCACACTAAACTTAATGGAATAGAAGAAATTAACTCCTTTGAAGTTCTCCCCATCATTACACTAATAATTTCTAGTAAGAGGATAAGGTTATTTTTTTCTTTTTTACTGTTCGGCTTTCACATTTTGAAATCATTTTTGCAGTTCTTTGGAAATATGACTTTTTTCTTATCATATTTTTAAGCATTTCAAAGACAGAAGTACAGTGTCCCTTTATATTTAAGTAGTATGAAATATCAGACTTTAGTAGCATATTTCTTTATAAAATATTCAATTAATCTTGTTTTCATTACTTCAGTAAAAAAAATCTCATTGGTCAATTAGGCGAACACCACTAACTGGTCATTTGTGAGCAAAGCCATGAAGCCGTATTTCCAATATTCAATTGAATATTATCAACTTAACTTTTGATATTTTACTTTATTTTAAAATTTTAAAAATATTTGTTTATTTTTGAGAGAGAGAGGGACAGAGTGTGAGCAGGGGAGCACCAGAGAGAAAGGGAGACACAGAATCTGAAGCAGGCTCCAGGCTCTGAGCCATCAGCACAGAGCCCGACATCGAAGTCAGAGGCCCAGTGACTGAGCCATCCAGGTGCCCTCACTTTTGGTATTTTAAACCTGCCCTCTTGGGGTGCCTGGGTGGCTCAGTCGGTTAAGCATTCAACTTCAGCTCAGGTCATGATCTCTCACGGTTCATGGGTTTGAGCCCCGAGTCGGGCTTTGTGCTGACAGCTAGCTCAGAGCCTGGAGCCTGTCTTCAGATTCTGTGACTCCCTCTTTCTCTGATCCTCCCCTGATCATGCTATCTGTCTCTCTCTCTCTCTCTCAGAAATAAATAAAACATTAAAAAAAATTAATAAGCCTTCCCTCTTGTAAAACTAGCTGGTAGGCACTATTTCTGGTTTCCCGCAAGCATCCCAGTCTCTGATATCAAAAAGAAAGTCACACTCTTGCCCCCAAGATAAGTCACTCTTTCATCCAACAAATATTTATTGAGCTCCAATTATGGACAGGCACTGTGTTAAATGTGGAAGACACAAGGTGAACAAGATCAGATAGATCTTTCTCTTAAGAGTTGTAAGTCGAGAGGGGAAGCACAGTAAGTAATTACAAACTCACATAAGTCATATGAAGAAAGGGGTACAGCTCTTTGTTGTAAAGGAATTTGTTCTGTAGTCAGGAACCATGGCTTCCTAAGGAACTCAAGCTTATAATAAGATTTGATGGATGGATTGGAGTTAATCGAGCAAATGGAGGACACACCATGTGTTAAGATTTGGTGAATAGTTGAACAAAGGCCAGTGTGCTTGGATGCTTGATCATAGAGAGCACCAAAGCCCTTGGTCTTAGTCCAGAGAATCATAGAAATCCTTTGAGCTGTTCCAAGCAGAACATGACTGAGGTGAAATTTTATTTGGAAACTATCCCTCTGGAGAACAATTTGGATGGTGATCAGAGTGGAGGAGAAGAAACAAATGAGGGGGATATAAAAGAAGCCTACATCAGAGAGTTGATGGGTACCAGCAGCAATGATGGAGGAAAGTTGAAGTGTGAGAGATTGGGTGCAAGAGCAGACATGACACATGGGGAAGCATGGTGTCAAGGGTGACTTTCATGCTTTTACTCTTCTCTCTGTCCTATCCTGGCACTACATCCATCCAACTAACCCGTAGCAGATCTGTGGAACTCTACTTTTCCCTGCCTCTCCCCTTCCCACATCCCAATGGTTCTTTACAGAGACCTTTATCTCTCATGTCTATGAGTTCCTCTCCAGTTTCAAAGCTGCTACCTACCTCATGCCCTCAAAACATCTCACTTGGATTATTCCCTCAGCCTCCCGGAGTTTCTCTGTCTGCAATGTCTATCCCTTTCAATCCATTCCACAGCACCACCAGAGTAATTTGTCATTACCATATTTAGAAGCCTTCGTTAGTTTCACCAGGGAGGACAAAAGTTCAACTTCCTTAACTCGACACGCAAGGTTTATTATGATCTGGCCCCTGGTTTGTCACTCCTTACTCTGTCTGGACTTCTCTTTCTCCTTCTCCTTCCTATTTTTATTCCTTACTGCTACCTCTCTAAACTGAAATTGAAGCATTACCTCTCAGAGAAAGAGAGAACAATCTTCTGTTTTCTATTTACTTGAGATAAAGGTAGATAAAAGTAAATCCAAGGCATTCAACCAAAGTACATTTATGGAAGTTTCTACTTGATCCACTCCTCAAATTCCTTCAAATGGCTTCAAAATTAACTGCATAATTAACATTTCTCCTGGATAACACTTTTTTTACCAAAAAAAAATTTGTGTTTATTTTTGAAGGAGAGAGAGACAGAATGTGAGCAGGGGAGGGGCAGAGAGAGAGAGAGAGGGAGACACATATATCAAAACAGCCTCTAGGTTCTGAGCTGTCAGCACTGAACCAGATGTGGAGCTCAAACTCACAGAACACGAGATCATGACTTGAGCCAAAATTGGATGCTCAACTGACTGAGCCACCCAGGTGCACCTGGATAATACTCTTTCACTTAGGGTGTTTTCAAGGGCTGGAAAAGAAACCCCAACTCAGACACATTTATCAATAAGAGTATTTATCATTTCACATAACGGGGAGTCCCAGAGTTTGGCCTGCTCTGACATTCAGCCTCCTCTGAGGTCAGCCTGCTCTGACATTCATACCACTGTAGTCATTCCACAGCTGGATTCCCTCAGAGTCCAAAATGGCTTCCAGTAGCAGGTGAAGTGACAGGCTTACTAAATCACTCCAGCAGGAGTGTGTGGTGAGTTTCTCCAGTCACAGCACATTAACCTTTTCCCTCAACAGACCCAGGAACTAAGTCAGCAGTCCTCACCAAGATCAATGACCATTGTCAGGAGAATGCCAGGTTTTAGTGAGTCTAACCCAGGTTCCTGAATCACTACAAAGAATAGATGCAACTTAGACCAGTGCTTCTCAAAGTGTGGGCCCTACACCAGCATCAGTATCTTCTGTGAACTTAAAAATGCAGATTCTTTTGCGTCTGAAACTCTGGGGGTGTGACCAAGCAATGTGTGCCTTAACAAGCCCTCCAGATGATTCTGATTGGCAAGTGTTAAAGCAGAAGCATCAGCTTAGACTAATCAGAACAAGACACGGGGTTTCCCTGGGTCACATGGACTATGCAGAGTAAAATGAACTCCTGAGTTAGAGTTTGAGAAAAATCTAATGTGTGTATGTCTTAGCATCTGCCCAGTTTGAGACCACCTCTCCTTTCTAAGTTAAGTTGTACTTAATTTTGTTTTAATTTAGTAAGACAAACTTTTCAGGGCACCAAGAGATAAAGACTAGCCAAAGAGTTTTCAAGTGCCCATTATTCCTTATCAAACGCAATGCATAACAATTTCCAGATATTACATTTTTTTCCACCTGAAGGTAGGAAGCTTTAATTACTCAAATAAGCTTTCACGAAGTTATTTCTCACACAGTGATGGGGACAGTTGGCTATTTCTCACCCTATCTGGACCACCAGGACTTTCAGGGAACAGTATCTTAGCCTATGATTTATTTTCTGTAAGGCAGAAATGAAATGCTCAAGCCCTCAAGTGTAACAATCCAGTTACAACTTTTGGCTCATTTGGGATACAAAAGGACAAGATTTTCTGGACTTATTTATGGAAAACTGAATTATCAACTACTGCAAATGAGCAACCATACTAAATAAAGGCATTTAGGCAAGAGATTGCATTCATTCTCAATTAAACAGCCAGTCATCTAGAAACAGACACCGTGATCTTGACACACTCTGCTTAAGTAGTCAAAACATATTAATAATCCATGAGACATAAAAAAAAAAACAAAAAACAAACCACTTATTGCTGAAGGACCTGGAATCTCAGGCCCTTTCTGGAGATTTCTCTGTGAGTCTTCCATTGGAATGTGAAATAGGCAAGGCTACTTTAATCCTGGGAGATGTTTAAAGTGAACTTGTCAGGAAAAGGAAAAATGGTCTATAGTTATTTGTTCTTTGTTGCTGACATCCATGTCAATTCCAGAAAGTAGAAACTCAGTTTCCAAGAGATCATCATTTGTTTTGGGCTATGACCTCATCTATAAGTAGGGGTTGTTTGCTGCAAATCATAGCAACCAACTCTGTTCATTGAAATAGAAAAGGAATATACTGGAGGTTATTAGTTAATATGTACAAATTTCAGAGGAGTCAGAGGCTTGGAAGACATGAACCAGAACAATGTCCGGAGTCAAACCTTACACATGGCTGTCTCTTTCTCCAGTAGACACAAACCCCATGGCTGGTATCACCGATACTGATAACCTCTTCCCCTACTTCCATGGAAAATGGCATTAGCTCCCATTACCTCTGTCACAGCGATTCCATCAGGTGCCAGCTGTTTTGGGTCACCAGCTTCCAATTCAAAGTCTGTTGCCAGTGGCTCTAATGAGCCAAGTCTAAGTCATGTGCCTCAAAGGGAGGTAGGGGAAATAAGTAACTGGTATCTAAAGTGAGAAGATATTTGGGGCACCTGGGTGGCTCAGTCGGTTGAGCGTCCAACTTCGGCTCAGGTCGTGATCTCACAGTTCGTGGGTTTGAGCCCCACGTCAGGCTCTGTGCTGACAGCTAGCTCAGAGCCTGGAGACTGTCTTTGGATTCTGTTTTCTCCCTCTCTCTCTGACCCTCCCCTGCTCACGCTGTCTCTATCTCTCTCTCTCAAAAATAAATAAAACATTAAAAAAATTTTTTTAAATAAAGTGAGAAGGAATTCATAAGGTGGGAATACCCCAACAGAGAAAATTCTTCCAAGATGCGAAGAAATTCAAAAGAATGGCAATTGTCCACTAGGTCCGGACTTAGGATCCTTTATATGTTTACACTCAGCCTTCATTTCGCTTTTTGCCGTCAGGTGTGGCTGGAGCAGGCAAAGAAGTATAGCAATCACACACTGTCCAAGCGCACACTTGTAGACTTACCATCTTTATGGATGGAATGATGGAAAGCATGAGACATGACAGTGTGCCCAGTGTGGCCATGCTACTTCGCCAGCCCCAGGACAACATAAGAAAATCTCTATAATAGCAAAAACTTAACAGAAATTTCAATTATTCACAGACTAATCGGTTATTAGTTCTAGAGAAAAGGTTTCAATGGAATCTTGTCCAAATCCTTCCATTTAAATAGTTACTATTTTTTATCACATTTATTTATTTTTAGAAAGGCATATGTGACAGAAAACATTGTGGAACCTAAAATTTGTAATTTTTAATGAAGACTGACATGAAGCCAGAGTTTCCTGAGCAACAGATATTTTTAAGGGAAGAAATTCATTATTTTTAAATTGACCTTACTTAGTAAGAAACGTGTCAACCCTAGGCAACAGAGGTTAAATAATTAACCCCAAGGGCTGTCTATTACTAGGCCACAGACAACCTTGTTCAAAATAGTATAAAGGCCTTCCTAAATACACTTTTTACTTTCATGTGCTGAAAATTATCATTGTATTCTTATATCCTTAAAAGAAAATAATTTACTGCCATCTGCCCTAAATTTGTTGTAACAAATATATACATTTATAATGTCTAAAAGTGAATGTTATCTTTTTGGGTTGTGCAGTACACAGTGTGCACAACCACACAGGATAGCCCTGGTAGCCACCCTTCTCTCCAGCAAATCTATTCTAAAGTATGTTTTCTTAAATCATTAACTACATAGATATATATGCCATACAGATAAACTTCTTTAACACTTTAACCAAAGAAATTAAAATTCAGTAGCTCAAAAAAGAAACAAAAACAAAAACAAAAAACCAAAACCCAAAACAGCTGTCTTTCTCCTACATAACAATCTTAAGCAAGGGTTGCAAATTACATTCTTTGGGCCAAATTCAGTGTCCAGCCTGTTTCTGCATTGGTCCTCAAGTTAGGAAAGATTTTTTATAAATTTAAATGGTTATTTCAAAAACAAAGAATGTGTGAAAGGGACAACATGTAGCCTGTAAAGCCTGAAATATTATCTCTTTAACGAAAAAAAAAAATTGCCAACCCCTGGCATAAAGGCCAAAAGGTGGTCCAAGACAGAAGGGAAGCACTGTTCCACAAGGCCATCAAGGACACAGGTTCATTCAATCATGTTGTTCTAACCATCACTCACCCAGGATGTTCTCTTCATCCGTACGGTCAAGGTTGGTTCATCGTCACCACTTCCACATCCTAGTCAGTGGAAAGGGGAAAGACAAACTGAAAGCCAAGCACTTCTAGTTTTTAAAACAGTAAGACTGGTACATCACTTCCCCTTAAATCACATGCTGGAACCATAGCGTATTGCCATGGATAACTGCAAGACCAGGTGGGAAATGGAACCTCTTGCTGGGCAGTCACATGCTCAGCTGAAATTGTCAGGTTTTTATTACTAAATGTAAGCGGGCGAGTGACTGGTAGTGGGAGAAATTAGAAGTCTGTGCCACAGATTCTACCCAGAGTTCCTGATTTCCTCAGTTGGCATTGAGTGGTTCCAAAGGTTAAGATCTTCCATCTTATCCACATCATGTATCAGGGTAATTGCCATGGAGTATTTTTCCTCTGTGGGGATTCCTGTCAACAACCAACAGCTTTTTCTCTGTCTTTGTCTGTCTGTCTGTCTGTCTGTCTCTCTCTCTCACACACACACACACACACACACACACACACACACAGAGGCAAGCACTCATCAAATAAGAAGGGAGGTGCTCCAGGATCCTTCAGTAAATGGCCAAAGTAGCTGAAAATTATTGTATACTCAGCCACTTCCTGTCTTCCCTGAGACTGGTGAAGACACTCCTAGCTGCCTGCCTCCAACAGGGACTACTAAATAGAAGAATGGTCTAAGGGTCTAATCTGAGAATAATAAACACTAGTCAGGTTCCTGATTTATACAGGTGAATCCAGTCCTTATTGAAATCAGGCTTCCCAACAGACTACTTTTATTTGTTGGCTATTTTTCAGTGATGGTGTTAAATGGTTATAATAGATGAGGATGCATGAAACTGTCTCTCTACTACTCTCTGCTTCGGTTCTCCAGAAAAACACCAGACAGGTCTGAAAGCCTGAAGAGCCGGTCTGTCTAATCGGGTTGTTGAAGACATTAGGAAAACTGTGGATTCCCCTGAGGAGGAGTGACACCTCTGAATGCTTGTCACCCTGGGAGGCATGCTAAATCTTCCAGGTCAGGCAAACGTGGGGTGGCTGCAGACAGCGGGGAGGGAAGGCTAACACCTAGAGACTGGTAGAGCAGGGACCAGTCCCAGGCACCAAGAGAGGACAGATGATTTGCTGTGAATTGCAGGCTTACCAGAGCAGAGTGCTGTCCTCACCACTAGCCTGTCCTGACCACCCAGGGTCGACAGAACCTGGAGTGGGCAAAGTTAACAGCACACCACACCTAAGGGGGACCAAGCAACTGGAGGAAGGAAGACAATGCAGAATAATTGGTGGAGGCTCCCAGCAAAATAGAACTGCCATACTAGAAAAGACCATGAGTTTCATAAATAATAACAATAGCCCTTAAGGAGATTCCATTAACACCTAAAACCTCTAGGCAACCAAAAACTATTACATAAAATAAAAATAAATGAAAATAAAGATAAAAACAGTTATGTAGGTTAATGAGAAGAGAGTACAGTCACTTTTAAGAATTGAATTAGTGTCCAGAAAAAAATAATGGAATAAATACCTTAAAAAACAGATTACAAAGAAAAGGAGATAGTGTATTTTTCAGAATTCAGTAGCAAGTACAGAAACCATTGTAGCTAGTTTAAGCAGAAAGGGATTTCGTAGAGGGAAGTGGGTGCTCACAAAACTGTGAGTAGGTGCTAGATTACCCCCTGCCCAGGAATAGGCCACTCACTTACCACCTCTACTACAATCAGGAAGACAAGGTCCACTGTTCCAACTGCAGACTCCAGGACCCGCCTCAGCTGGAGCAGTTTCCGTGCCCTGCCTCTCAACACCCGCAGCTAGTGCCAGATGCTGGGGGCCTGTAAACTGCTGCCACTGGAAAAACAAGGGTTTCTGTAACTGTAGGGCAGAGGCCCTGATTCCTCCTCACGCCACCTCGGGCCTGGTTCGTATGCTCAGTGGGAGCCAGGTTAAAATGTGCAACCCAAGCTGAGAAAGAAAGTCTGACAAATGTGGTCTTGGCTTTTCCCAAATCCAACGTACACAAAAACATATTAAAATGGGTCTGAAGTCATATTATCTGCCATATACAATGTACTGCACATTTGTCACTACTTTGTCTGGCAAATTCCCCCACAATACTGTACTTCACAAATTCCAGGATACACACTGTTTTTTCACAATTAAATATCTCTGAAATCAGATGCTTCTGACTCTCACTGGCATCTTAGATTACCCCCATTTCAGGGTCATCCAAAGGGGAAAGTAAATGTTCAGTAAATGTTGGCTATTACAGTTATTAACCTCACTTAAAAAGAGGGAGATTAACGGCAGCTGTGACATTTTAAAACTGGTTGAGCATCTCATTATGGTTAGAAAATAGGATAGATAACTCTTATTTTGTACCCTGATGCTCATACAGAGCTATTTGTACATTTTATATCCATGATTTGCAAATACAAACTCCCAACCACCAGGGTCTGCACAGTAACTGGCAAATCAAATCCCCAACAACACAGCAATAACACAACCAATTCTGAGGTTAAAAAGAGAATCTGAATGGATTTTGAAGTAAGGTACAGGAAATGCTTAGGAAAAATTACAAATAACAGCACAGCACAACTCATTACATATTAGTAATTTTAAATTTTTATAAAAGATTCCACATCAGCTGGGAAATAAATAAATGCGGACATAGTATGCAAAACACTGTCATTACTCTTTAGCTAAAATAAAAAGATTTGAATTTGAAAGAAGAAATAAATGTTAGCTTCTAAAAAAAGAAGACACTATTCTCGAGGGACATGGCATATATTTCATACGCAGTGAGGAGTAATCCACTTTTAAATTTTAGAAGAACTGTTTTAACTGTTTTAAGAGTTATTGCTAACGGGCGCCTGTGTGGCTCAGTCGGTTTAGCGTCGGACTTCTGCTCAGGTCATGATCTCGCAGTTCCCAGGGTTCAAGCCCCACATCCAGCTAACAGCTCACAGCCTGGGGGCTGCTTTGGATTCTGCGTCTACCTCTCACTCTGCCTCTTTCAAAAATACATAAACATTAAAAAAAAAAATAGTTGTTGTTAACCTTTCTGGACGAGATCTTTAGAGATTAAAGGTATTTTTCCCCGATTGGTAAACTAGCCACGGTACAAGGAGGGACAGAAGAAAGAAGCAGGCCCCTCCAAACTGGCAGGTAGCAGGTTTAACAAGCAAGGGGACTTACTTACGAGGCCTGTCTCCGCCGGCCACACCTGCCTAGTAGATCTCCACACCTGCCTGCCAGAATCCTAAGTTTAGGTAGAAGACTTACCCGGGTTCAGTCTCCCATATCATGTAGGTAGTCTCAACAACACTTTACTCTCTCAAGGCTATCTCTGTCCGTGAAACACAGAAACAGCTCCGGCTGTGGGAACGCAGGCAGAACATACATTCCAAGGACTGGGGAGCGGGTGAGGAGCCTCTGATTGCCCGGATCTAGCTCCTGGGTCAACCTTAGGTCATGTCCTCTAGATGACCTCCCCCAACATTTTTCAAAATGTTAAGTCTTTCAAAAGACTGCCTATTTTACATATTCATTTGAATTATTTAAACCAGATCAACTCTAGCTGAGCCTCCAGCATTTGAAAAGGTAAAACAGACACTGGGCTTTGTGTTTTGCACAAGCAAACACAGTGCTCAGGACCATATAACAGACCTCTAATTGGACTTGCAGTTAGGGTCAGATGCCTCTAATAAGTGTGAAGACGCCCAGGTCTTCCCTGTCAGAGCACTTACCAAACTGTTATGTAAGTGCTAGATTTATTCTCTCTCTCTCTCCACTCAGAGGGCAAGCGTCAACTCAGTCTTGTTATTTTTTCGTCCCTAGTGCCTGGCCCAGGACATGCTCAATAAACATTTATTGAATAAATTAATTGTCAAATGAAATGGTTGAGCAATAGTCCTGTGAAAAAAAAACACTCCAAGGGTACTGAAATTCAAAATAGTACAAAAAGTGTCTCTCAGGTCTTTTAGCATTTTCCTCCAGGAAAGGAGGCAAAATTACAAAGTACCTGAGTTCCTCTTTACAGGAAAATCCCTTCTTTAAAACAAAAGAAATATATATTTCCTTGTGAAATATAGCACACATACATAAAATTAGAGACATACGTGTACAGTTTGACTTAGGGCCCAGGTGGAGAAATAGAATACTTCTTGGCCCAAAAACACCTCCACACCCACCTCTACACTCCTAACTCACCTCCTGAAATACCTGCCAGTGACCATTGTCTCTATTTCTTCTCCAAGGAACCAAAGTCACTATTGTCCTAACATTTGTGGGAATAGTTTTTGTTTTACCATCTATGTTCACATGCCTAAATTATATAGTTTGATTCAATTCTTTACTTTTTTAAAAGGTTTATTTATGTATTGTGAGAGAGTGAGTTGGGGAGGGGCAGAGGTATTGTGGGAGGGAAGATCTGAAACAGGCTTTGCACTGACAGCAGAGAGCCGAATGCTGGGCTTGCACCCACAAACTGCAAGATCATGACCTGAGCTGCAGTTGAATGTTCAACCGACTGAGCCACCCAGGCACCCCTGATTTAATTCTTTAAATAGTGAGTTCCCTTGTTTCATCAAGATTAGATTATGATTCAAACTATTCAAGAATATGTATTTCATATCTAATAAGTATAGGATTGCATATGAAGTGGTGGATAACCAAAAAAATTCATTCCTTATATCACACACTGATAAAACAAAGTTTTACAAATACTAACAATTTTCATAAAATTAGAAAAAGGACAAGAGAATAAAAACAATTCAGAGCAACACGTTTATTGAAGCTCTAGCTAAGCTTTCATTTACAAGCAAATATAATACTCAGGGGGGGAAATCACAAGACAATATTTTCAAATGTTATACCATCTACATAAAAATTAAACTTGCAGAATTTACAAATTAATATTCTGAGTGAGGACAGATAAATTATACATCCTTTTGCAAAATCCAGTCTACAGCATTTAAAAACTCATACAGTTACAATGTAAGACATTCTTTACAATCTACTTATTTACATAGCTTTTCCCACTGCAAATGATACAGCTCTCATCATAACTACCAAGGTTTGCAAACATAGTGTATTTAAAATATATTTAGCAGCATATAAAAAAATTAGATAAAGGTGGAAGGAAATACTACTATTAAATAAAAATGAAATTAAAAGGTGATAGAAACAACTCCATAGGAAAATAGATCAAAATATATTTCTGTAGGACATCAAAATGGTCTTCCATCGCAGAATGTATGCACAGCACTAATAAAACAATTTAACAGCATTTTAGTCCTGAGCACAGAATATAGCGCAGCTGTAAAACTTTGGTCAATACAAGTAAACATCAACATTTAACGCAAACTGTTTAACATTTTCTGTTAGTAGGGGACGGTCAATTCCACCTTATGCAAAATCATCAATCATATTCTCCTATCTTATTTTTTCCATTACATTAAAAGAGCTTTGAAATTTGGGAACCCTCTATAGACTGATGTAAATACCAGACAAATGGACCACAATTTGACTAACATTCCCAGTATGCTTAAATATATAAATCACCTGAACAGACTATATGACGAATTATCAGTGGGTTGCGTTGTATTTTGGGTATTTTCTGACTGTCACAAAAGCAAACATCTTACAATTCAAATATATTTTTAGGTGTTTTTTAATAGCTAGGCACAAAAATCCAGCCACAATAAAAGTGTGAATCAAGCAGTATACCAATTACAGGATATATATGTATTGGCAGATATTAAAATTAAGCACAAAGGCTAGTACACAGTTTTATTAGAATACCATTTATATTCAGCAGTTGGATTCAGATATCTTTTCCAGTTAATCCCATTCATAAGTTTTCACCTAATAAATACAGGGCAACAATTCCATGATGAACGTACAGAGTATTATCACAGTATTCAGTTTATGACTATCTTCACTCTTGTTTAATTACTGGCAATATCTTCCCCCAGATCTCCTATGTCAGAGATCTGACCATCTTGCAAATTGCGAGCCTTCCAAATTCTCACAGTTCGATCACTACGGAACAAATTAAAAATGAACACATGAAAAGAGGCCAAAAGATAAAGAAATAACTCTTAGAATGACTTACTGTGAAAACATTTCCTGAAAGGGATTTTAATAGATGTAAGTAAAAATATACTTTGTCCCATAAGTATATCAAGCAGATACCCATAATAATGATATTAAAAATAGTTTATATTATCAAGGGTTTACTATGGCAGTCATTGTTAGTATGTGCCCTTAATATGTAAGTACATTCAATTCTCTTTAACTACCATAGAGATAGATAATGCTCTTATCCCTTTTATATTGATGAGCAAAATTACTTAACCTCTTTGGACCTAAATTTGCTCAAGTAATTTGCTCAAAATCACAAGGTACGTGACAGAACCAAGATTTCAATCTAGGCAGTTTGATTCCAGGGCCTCACTTCCTAATCACTACACTGGATCTGCACTCATTACTTCAAAAAACAATATGGAATACAACATTGGTCAGAGATTTTCAGACACAACAGCTCAGAGAAGGTTACAGTGAGGAGACTGGGGCAGGGAGTCCAGAGAGCTGATCTGGCAAGAGTCAGAATTATGATCACATGAAATCAGCATAAGCCCACAGAAAAAGCAGGAGACTACTGAGAAGTAGACTAGTACTCCACCATACTGGGACAAAGAAGATTCAAAGTGTTTCTAAAAAAAACTTGTTTTTGTTCACCCAGCATGTGGGTACTGGGGAATAGTCATTAAACAATCATATTTCTTACTGTCTTTCTCATACTTTTATTTTCTCCAATTATCTAAAAAACTCAAAGCTAAAAGAAAAAGTTTCTATAGAATTTCATAATTAAAAGGCACTTCGGAGATTATGCAGTCCATTTCAAGGATAAAGGGAGTTTAGTTACCTGTCCAATGTAACATAGTAAAGGGCAGAGGTGAATCTCAGATCCAGGCTTTCTAGTTTTTAATCAATAATCTTTTTCTCCCTAAGAGTTCTTATTACAAGTAAAAAAGAAACTTTTTCTTCTTTTTTTGTATCTATATAAGATGATAGATGTTAACTAAACTTATTGTGGTAATCATTTTACAATATATGTAAGTCAAATCACCTTGTTGTATACCTTAAACTTATACAATGCTGTATGTCAATTATATCTCAATAAAACTGGGGGAAAATAATAGTCTTCTCACCAACCCACACAGCATATGTACATTGGTAACAGCAAGGGGATACGTTCATTCATCTGCCTACTAACTACCCAGTCCTTTATTTAACCATCCACTGAACAAATATTTATTGAGAATTTTCTATGTTCTAAGCACTATTCTAAGTGCTTGGGACAATTCTTAAAAACAAACAAACAAACAAACAGATAAATAACAAAACCCTCTTTTGTTGTCGCTTATACATTCTAACAAGAGGAGATAGACTACGTAAATCATAACAAATAATTAAATTATGAAGTTTATCAGAAAGTAATACATGTTATAGAAAAAGAAAAGACAGCATGGTAAAGGGAACTGGGGTGCTAGGTGATAGAAGGGATTACAATTTTAAATAAAATGCCACAGTTAGTGAGAAGAAGGACACTGGAAGAAAGTCTCTGAGGCAAAACATTATGGGCAAAGGGGGCAGCCAGGGCAAATGTATTATGGCTGAAATGAGGGTGGTGTGTTCAAGGACACAAGTAGAGAGGTTACTGGGGATAGCAAAACAAAGAGCAAGTCTAGAAGGAACAAATACTAAAAGGAAAGGTGAGAGAAATAACAGATGCTCACAGGGTCACATCAAGTATGGCTTCTACTCTAGGTGAAATTGGTGGCCACTGCAAGGTTTTGAGCAGAGAAAAAGTATGATCTGATCTGTGTTTTAAAAGGATTATTCTGGCTCCTGTGTTGCGAGTAGACTACATATGAACAAGGTACCTTGTTTAGGAGCTACTAGTAATAATCAGCTCTTGTAGTAATCCAAGAGCTGATGGTAATTAAGATCAGTGAATTAGAAGATATGGTGAGAAGTGGTCAGATTCCAAATATAATTTGAAGGTAGAATACCAACAGGATTTGCTCAAGGACTGGCTATGGAGTGTGAAAGGAAGGAACGAAAGTTTCTGGCCTGATCAACAGAGAAGGCAGAGATGCCATCAACTGAGGGTGAGAAGGCTGAAGGATGAGCAGGTTTCCTGGGAAAGCTGGGATTTCAGTTTAGTAAAGTCTGAAATGATCAAATTTCTACTACTGGTCATAACCAAGTAATTTGAAGCAGGTTAGCTTTCCTACTGCAAACAAACTGAAAACCTGACAAAATATATGGAACAATGATTTTCAGATACTGGACCATGGGGGAGTGCAGGGCTGTCGTCCCTGAGAAAAGGGAGAGAGGTGAGCTCTGTGACAGCCCTGGCTGTTGCCCTGGAAACACTTTCCAGACTATAGCACAGGAATGGAGAACTCAAGCAGAAAACAACAGAAGCAATGAGTTGAAGAGCTAGAAATTAAAACCTGGGGAATGTGAAGTAGTTGGCACTTTCCGGATCAAGTAGAGAAGAGGAGAGAGCTATGCAGAAAAAACTATGGAGCTATGGAAAAAAGAACTCCATGAATCTATATCTAAGGGCCCCTAGTGTCTCTGACTAACACTAAGCTACACGTGAATAGAGTAAGATTATAAGGCTAGGCCAAAAAATAAGACCCCAAAAAACAAAAAACAAAAACAAAAACAAACAAAAAACACACCTACTAGTGAGGTGTAAGTTGAACAATTCCCAGAGCCCACAGAGGGCTATGAGCTGTTCAAGTTCTGATTAGTAAGGAGATATCACCAAACACCCATAGTATTCAGCAGAAATCCAAGAAGAATTAAAAACCAGTCACAAAAAGATGAAGCTGAACTACAAGTAACTTAACTGCCTGACAATGTCCAATGCTCTATAGAAGAATACAACAAAATCCAGACCTCAAAACACAATATAATGTTCAACATCCAGTAAAATATTATTTGACAAAAAAGAAGCAGGAAAAATGAGACCCATAATCACAAGAAAAATTAATCAATACTATAGATCCAGATTTATAAATATATATATATATATATAAATAAAAAGCAACAGATCTAGAAATATCAGATATGTTGGAATTAATATATAAGGACTAAGTTATATAGTACCTCAGTTTTCCTACCTGTAAAATAGAGATAATAATCATGTTTACCATCTAGAGTTCTTATAAAGATAAATGAATTAATGCCTGGAAAGAACTTAGAACAATGCCTCGTAAATACTGAGCACTATACAAGTGTGTGCTAATTAACAAATAAGTGCAACTAATTTGAAAATAGGCTTTCTGACTTTATTGGCTATTTTCCTGATTTTTAAGGTACATAGGAAATACATTTGTACCTGCTGCACCATGGGCGTACTGAGAAAAAGTTCAGTTCTTCAAAAATAAGACTATATTGTGAAAGACAGTTGTTACAGTAACATCATACTTCACTCACCAGACCTCAGTGATATATAATACTTTTATAGTTTTATATTGTATGTACCACAACTTTGGAAGGCATTAAGTTATTTTCCGTAAATTACCAAGGACACAGCCAGTTTTCAAGAGAATAAACAAAAGTGGTGGGTCTTGAGAAAGTAATGCATCTTACAAATAATATCAATGAAGCACCAATGGTAAGCACCTTAGAAAAACACAAAATAAATCAACTTTGAAGTACTTTGGAGATATGAGAAAGTAAATCTAAATGAAAAGAGGGATTTGGTGGAAATAGCACAAGTAAGAAGAGATGCCATAGAAATAGAGCAGAGGGTTCAAAATAAAATCAGGGTAATCATACATTTTAGATAGATGAATCAAGAAGGTGCTCTGATTACATTAAGTGCAAAAATGACCAAAGGAGATTTTTCAAGATAGATATTCATGAGACATTATATTTTGTTTGAATGAACCAATGCCTCACATTAGTATATATTTTTTTTTTCTTTCCAAAGTACTTATGTACATATTATGTCATTCTTATGGTCACAACAACTCTCCCCTTCCTTCATGCATCTTCTTCAATGTCACTTACTCAGCAAGGCCTTCACCAACCACCCTATTATGTAACCCCCTCCCCACGATACTCTCTTCTGTGTACCCTGCTTTATTTTTCTCTATAACATCTGTCACCATGTAATATATTGTACTTATTTCTTTTCTTCTCCTTAGAATGAAACTGGGGGTTTGAATCTGTTTTGTTCACAGCTCTTTCCTCGAGTCTGGGAACAGTGCCTGACTTTGGAGATTCATCATGAATGAAAAAATAAGTAAATGAATCCAGCCTTCCTGAGAGGGAGGAGCCAGATAGTATTATTATGTACTTATACAGCTGAGCCTTGAACAACACAGGTTTGAACTATGAAGGTCCACTTAAATGTGGATTTTTTCAGTAAACACAGCACAGTACTATAAATGTATTTTCTCTTCCTTATGATTTTCTTAATAACACTTTCTTTTCTCTAGCTTCCTTTATTGTAAGAATACAGTATTTAATATGTATAACATACAAAATATGTGTTAATTGACAAATTATATTATTGGTAAGGCTTCCAGTCAACAGTAAGCTATTTGTAGTTTAGTTTTGGGGGAGTCAAAATCACATCTGGATTTTCAGCTGTGCAGCAGTCAGGGCCCCTAAGCCCACATTGTTCAAGGGTCAACTGTACTATAAACAGAGGTAGAAGGGGAATAGAGATTTTTTAAATGAATTGTTCTGAATGAGAAGAAGGGCAAGTTTCTTTCCTTTCTGGAAAAAAATCTTCAGAAATTAATCACCTATAAATGATTTTTTTTATTAAAATCACCAGGGGAATATCTAGCAGCAGACTTCTTAGTATAAGCAGAGGGCGAATACAGAAGTAACACTGTTGTTATGTAATCTGGGGATTAAACGCAGTGCCCAAAGTGCATATCAGAAAATATGAATAAGAGATCTTAAATAGACATTAGGATGACTATAATAAAATGGTTACATCTGCTCTATATTTCCAGATATTTGCAACTTATAATACTTATTACATCTGAACACAAACAACCAATATACAAAAAAATCACATAGGAAAAACTTACTCGGCTGCAGTAAAAATGTGGGTGGAATTAACACATATGGCATTGATAGGACTATCATGACCCTTCATTTCTCCAACTGGCACAAAAGTATCCATGTTCCAAAGCTTCAAAATGCCCCCTCTGCAGCCACTGAGCAAAACTGGGTGCCCTGGCACCACTCCTAGGGCACAGACCCAATCCTTATGTGCATTTGGAACTTGCTGAGAGAAAGAAAGAGAAATCAGAAGCTGAAGAGGAACCTTCCAAAATGACATTTTCACACTAAAGTAAGTTTTGAACATTTCTGTTGACAAAACAATATTTGGAACACTGAATGGCCTGGAAGCAATAAAAAACATTTTCTTTTTTTTCCTAACATTTATTTGTTTTTGAGAGAGACAGAGAGAGACAGAGAGCGAGTAGGTGAGGGGCAGAGAAAGACACACACACAGAATCCGAACCAGGCTCCAGGCTCTGAGCTGTCAGCACAGAGCCCAATGCAAGTCTTGAACCCACAAACCACGAGATCATGACCTGAGCTGAAGTTGGACACTTAACCAACTGAACTACTCAAGTGCCCCCAAAATCATTTTCTATGCAATCATTCTTAGTGATTTAAAGAAATAAATCTGCAATTTGCTTCCCAATTTGCCTCAATTATTTTCAGTATTATCAATATTAAAACTTATAATTTATGTTAAAAGTCTTATAGAATCTAAAAGACCCAGAAAGTATACAGAATTTTTCACATCACATTCTCTTCATGGGAGTTAAGTATATAACCTTTCTCCAAAATGTATTTAATTCAACAATTTGAAAACTACAACTGGTAAGTAGACAATAAGGACTGCCTCATAAAATCACTGCCTTCAACCTTTAGTAAAGAACATGTAGGCCTAAGGCTTTTGTAGAAAACTAAGTAGAGCTCACATATATTTCATAATGAAAAAACAATATAAACTCATATTACATGACTATATTTATGTATAAATATATTTGTATGGATAATATAAAAGTCACAACCATGAATGTATATCTATACAAGCTTTTGAGGGGCACCTGGGTGGCTCAGTAGTTTAAGTGTCCGACTTCGGCTCAGGTCATGATCTTACAGCTTGTGAGTTCAAGCCCTGTGTCAGGCTCTATGCTGACAGAGTGGAGACTAGAGCCTGCTTCAGATTGTGTGTCTCCCTCTCACTCTGCCCCTCCCCACCTCAAAAATAAATAAATATTTAAAAATTTTCTTTAATAAAAGAAAGCTTTGAATGCAATATATGCATCTGTTGCCAAGTTTATTCTATTGACATTCATGCTACTTGTTCATTTTATTTTCATCTACTCCTATCTAGAAGGTATTATTAAATATTGAACGTTACCCTTCTCATAATTAGCAACTCTGGTAGCTGAAGATGAAACACTCTTTGAGAGGCTCTTCAAGGTTTTATACAGACTACTGCTGGCTTTGAAGTACCCACTCCATCCCATGAAAGGTTCTGCATTACCTGTAGAAGGTCTTTTTGAGCTAAGTCCCATTTCTTGATTCCGTTATCTCTGGACCCACTAAATAGGTTATACCCTTGTATGGTTAGTGCTTCAATGCCATCATAGTGAGGGGGCTCAAAATTGTGGGTGGGACTCACAGTTCCCAGAGCCCCTTCAGTTACATCAAACATCTAAAAAAGAAGAGAGGAAGTGAGCATCCTATTTAACTTACAAATAAGCACCTATGTGTGTTCATACATAGAAATACATACACATGTATATTAACAAGATGTGACCTGTTTTGTTACCATATTTTACTAAATTAACTAAATTAACCAAATTAACCTTATATAAATGACTCAGGAAGAACCCGGGTCGTATTTGCATGCTACTTTTGCTTATATGTTACATGCTTATATGTCTGTAGGCTTTTAAGAAAGGCAACCATTTTTTTCAAATTATGTTCAGTAATAAAAATACTACATATCAATCTAGTTGAAAGTCAAAAAATGATATGACTGTTATTTAAGCACTATAATGTAGCTCTCCAATCCTTGTGGTCTTCTCAAATTCCTCCAGAGTTGCTATTCCAACCCCCCACTCCACTCAGTTGTCATCTCTCTTAGCTATTGACCTTGTGATTTCCTGGAAAGGGTACCATGATCAAAAATAAACTTTTTGGACTCTTCCCTTCATTCCAAAAGTTTCCTTTTATCTTCAAACATTCTCTTACCCTTCCCTTCCTTTTAAATGCTCATGTGTGCTTCCTGCTTCCCAGAGTTCACATCACTGCTTTGGTTCTACCTCCTATCACCTTCATCAATTACCACCAATTCCCCCTTCACTTTCCCTCTCCAAAGGGCCCACCTCCTAAGCAGACAGGTATACTCAAGTCTACCAAATACACAGTCCTCTCCCTTTAAACATTCTATTTTCATGTCACAAATCCATTTATATCTCTTAATCTCAGGTTCTAAAAAGAGTACTTACATTTTTCCTATCTTTCCTTGTTACTGCACTCTCTTTTTATGCCTATTGGATCTTACAGGAATTCCCAAGGCTGAATCCTGTCAACCTCTGTCCTTTGGTTACATCAACTACTCTAACTCCTGAACATCTGCTTCTATTTGAATGCCTCCCAAACCTGCATGTCTAGTCATAACTTATCCTGAGTTCTAGAATTGCCTTTCAAATGGCCTACTGACCTATAGGAGGATGACTTCTATTACTTAGTATCTCAAATTTAATATTTCCAGAGTCAAACTCTGCATCTTCCCCCATCTGCTAATTTCATAAAAGCTGAAGACCATAATAAATCCAGTGTAAAAAATGGTGACAATAAGACTTAAGCTTAGCTGGATGACTGAGCCAAAGATCATTAAAATCCCTCCTATACTATCTTCTGTGAAAAATGAGAATACAGGATTGAATAACAAGACAATAAAATCTGGAACTAATGAGTGAGGAAAAAGACCAAAAAGTAAAAGAAAAGGATAGGATTGGAAAAAAAGAAAACTGATTAAGAGCAAAAGGTCTTAGGAGCATCTGATACTTCAAGTTTATCATTTAGTAGGAGAATATAATTCAACAACTCTATTATACACACTTTGATGTAATGATCCTTGGAGCCAGTGATGATTAGATCTTGTCCATTAGAAATCTGATCTACTGTAAGGCACATAACAGGGCCTAGGTGTCCTGTTAACTTTCCTGTAGACTGAAACCTTTAAAAAGAAAGAAAAATAATTTTGTTTGAAACATATTTCTTAATGGGTTGAATTTAAGCCTCAACATAAATAATCTACATTCTTTGATTAAACTGTTCACTAATGCCCTTTTTTAAATTTTAGCCCCACCTCTATGCAACTTTCTTCAAATTAAGAGTCAAAAAATGGCCAACGTAACCTATTCTATGACTGACGTGTGAGGAATCCTAAATAAGTTATTCCAAAGTGACCGATGTCATTCAGAAAGTAAACAAAAGGCAGCAAAACTTGCTACAGACTAATTTTAAATACAACCTAAGTCCAGGTAAACCTTAGTCTATTAAATGTTCGAACATGTTAAAAATATATGACCAATGTTATTAGGTCCTATTTGGAATTTGATTAAAACAACGGTATCACTTATATGACTACACAGTAAAAATACAGAAAAAGTAAGACTATTTTATATAAAACCCATATATTCTCACATATACACATACACAAATATGTACACCAATCATATATACACATATACACTCACACAAACATATATACACACACTTATGCACACATGCATGGGTATATGCATGTCAGAAAGTAAGTGGTCCATTTAATCAGTTATTATAAGGACTGAAAATGACCAGAACATACAGCTGACTGGTAGAAAAATATGTGATGTTAATTGTCAGGGAGTGACAATGAACCTTTGTTTCACAGTCCTACCTCAATCAAGCTGCTGTAATATAGAGATATATTTTACTTGTAGAATATTAGTTTCTAGAAAACTATTTTCTTCATTACTTTTTTTTATGATAAATCTACATTTAATCTTGTTGCTGAAATCAGCAGCTTTCAAAGGACCTAACTTTTCAGCAAAAATAGAAAGTGTAAAAGATTTTTAAAAGTTGTTACCTTTTCTCCCTCATGTCATGACTTTGAGTATCTTCCTCCATGGTGTTTTGACTATGAGTCAAGTTTTAACATCTTCAAGAATAAACCAAGTATTCACCTTTTTTCATTTTTTCAGACAAGCACTGTGTTCAATTTTCTACATTTTATTTCTAAAACAGACTCATTACTGTATTTCTTCTTCCTCTCTCATCTATTTATCTATAAATTATGTTTATTATTCTTTCTCAGTCATGTGTTAAAACAGTACAAGTTATAACTAGTTATTTTCAGTTTCTAAAATATCCCTTTTATTTACCACTGACAAATCCCTCTAGATGGGAGACACCCTGTATTACCTGAATTACAAACTTTACTCTGTATCCTATAATTACCTGTTTAATGGCCATTATCCTCCATTACAATATGAGCTCTAAGAAGGTAGATACCACATTTGCCTTGCTCAGCCTTTATTCCCAGCACCCACCAGTCTTGGTGCAGTGCCTGGCAGAATTGATGTCGAAAAAAATACTTAACTAACAAATGGATATTCCCTTGCTGCTAAAATTTTAAGAACTAGAAAAGAAGCTAAAATAAACACTCAACTGAGGGATAAAAGCTCATGTTTCGTGGCAAATAAAATCAGAGATATAATGCCTTACATTTCAATTTTTCATTTCCTACCCATTTTATCTTAATACTTCATCTTTTATATATATTTTATATTCATAAAAACCCTATATGATTTTATGCTCAAAGTTATTAAATTAAATTTATAAACTAAAAATTTTGAGCTATAAGATGATTAAGTGATGATGCCCTCCAAAAGAAAACAAAAAACAAAACAAACAAACAACAACAGCAAACTTTTTCGAAGGTCTTTGTGAAACAGAATGAGAATGTTGATCTCTTCCTAGTAAACAACACAAATTATAGACAAATATGAAGAGAGGCTATTTTCCTTCATACACTTTCTATTGATGGAGAATAAAAGAAAGAAAATTTTTGACTTTGCTAATGAGATCAGAAGAGACAGTTAGGGGTGTTGGGCCAAATGGAAAAGTCTATTATTTTATATTAACTTCTGGGATTATAAAAATTAGATTTTACATGCATTAATATGCTATTAATACCTGAAAATTGTATTTGCCATATATAAAAAATACATTTTCTTAAAAATTCTACCTTTTGAGATCCCACATTCTGACAGCATTTCCAGAAGCTGCATAGAGGAAAGTGCCAGTTGGGTTTAGAGCAATTTGATTTATCTGGTTTTCTCCAGAAGGAATAGCTACTGTCCGGCTGGTACTCGCAGAACAGGCATCTCCAAGAGTAACTTGACCTGAAGACCTTAACAGAGGCAAAACAAAGGGGAAAAGTCACAATCCTGGTTAAGAGTCAGTTTACAGTTCCTTGAATTCCTAGGAAACTGGCTGCAGGCAAAAACAAGCTCTGTGCCCTTTGGTCACTGTGTGAACAGCCTGGCATGGAACCTCACTCACACATAGCTGGCACTTAGAAACACACTTGAAGAGTAAGTGAATAAATGAATGACTAAAACAAGATGAAATGGCTTAAAATGCTTAATCTGTAAATCTATTATAAACCTAAGAATTCTAGGCCCTGAGTTGGGATGACTAGACTATCATTCAAAAAATATTAGATATTGAGGCCTTAGCTGGCACAATTGGCTAAGCATCTGACTCTTGATTTGGCTCAGATTTGGATTTCATACTTCGTGAGATTGAGCCCCAACTCAGGCTCTGCTTACGTTTCTCTCTCTTCCTCTCTCTGCCCCTCCCCTGCCTCATATGCTGGCTCTCTCTCTCTCAAAATAAAAAAATAAACGTTAAAAAAAAGATTAGATGTCAAAGATAAGGAACAAAAAGCTCAACAAATGATACAGTGCCACAAAGGTAATTCATTTTCCTACAGCTTCCAGAAGCCCTCTGAGGGTCAGGCCTACCGTCTGTTAAGTGTGCCTTTTGAATTAAAGACAATGAGGATTTTTCAAACCATTCTCAGTTTTTGCTTACTCTAACCCAGTCATGCATGGAGTATTTACCAAGTGCTAAAGACTTAAACATAACATTTCTATTTCCTCAGGTAAATTCTAAATGATAAATATATTCTTAAATTTTGAAACATTTTCTCAGCTAACTTCTAAAATATCAAATTATAATCAGTCTTTTTAAATTTGACTTTAGTGAGTCAACTGAACTGGCAGATTTCTAAGATACAGTATTCCTTTTTCTATGAAATTTCCCCCAAAAGACTTGTGTTTAGTACAATAAATAATAAGTAGTTCTCAAAATACAAATTACCACTTGTATTAATATTTCTTCTACAAATTATAAAAATTACCCTTTCCTATGCATCCTTTGGTTATTTAAACCAAGAGTTTACTCCAATTTTAATTACGTAAAACAGTTCATCGATCTTACCGCAAAAAGAATCATTATTTGTTCTATATTTTAAAGACACATATAATGACACAGAAAACAAACTCATCCTCCAATTATCCAATCTAACCTACAGTTATTGAATTTGTGCTCACACAAAAGCAATATAGGTTCTAACACAAACAAACAAAAAATTCTCAATTATTTAATACTTGCTAATTAAAGCTTACAGGTACTTCTTAACTATCTAAAATGGTGATTTTAGCCATTTTCCAAGGTATTCATTGGAAGCAAGTAATGTAAAGCATTTAACTACATCAAGTAATAAATACTATGAAAATGCAATATCTTAGTATTTAGGAGGGAGGAATATGAAATGTATACTTAGTCACAGATCAAATGCAGTTTATTCCTTCCTGTTTAATATCAGGCTCCTATATTTCATTTTTTCAATAGTTCTTCCCCGTTATATTATCTACATTCTAACTTTAATATTCTTTTGGAATTGGACAGTTATAAATAAATAAAAATACATTCATAGTCCTATATTTTCATATATGTTATACATAAGAACTATTTGCCCTTATACTATTTGTCTTTAAATTACTTACGTCAGTGTTCGAATGCACTTTGCTGAATCTCTGATGTCCCACACCTTAATGTAAGATGTGGACACAGTGAAGACCAAACTTGTATAATTACAATATTTTACAGATACAACATTGTTGGGATGACCCCCCAATGACATTATCTCCTGCCCAGTCACCAGATTCCATACTTTACAAGTACGATCTAAAACAAAAAAGAAAGGGAAAATACTGTCAATATGAACTAAATTACATTCTCTTAACAATGAAAATTATTTAAACAATCTTTCCCTTAAAAGAATGAAATAAGAAAACTAATTATTCCACTAGCTGCAACAGACATCCCACCTCTATCCTTGATCCTCTCCATCAAGTTCAATGGCAAAGTACATATAAAAGATTGGATGAAAGCGAGGGATGGCTGATGTATGTATTGTGTGGTAATAAAAAATTATATAAAATTTTGAAATCATCATATCACGGGAGTCTTACTTCAAATTTCCCCTGTATTTAAAATGGCGTTCCCAAATCAGCCTCTTCAAGTATCCTGCTTTGATCACTCCCACCTTCGCACAGCACTCTACACTCATAAACACATAAACCTTTCTTTTCCAGGTTTCACTGATTGATGGATTTTATTTTTGACCCCAAAACATAATTATAAACTAATCATTTTGTTTCTAAGTAATCATTCTAGAGATAAACTTACTCTGCATTAAAAAAGTACATTTTCACATGCAGATTCTTTATTAATTGGAAAATAGCTTGCCATTATTCACAATTCATAAGTTCTACCTAGATATGTTATACTTCCTTATATGTAATGAGCAATAAATGCTTGCTAATTAAACTGTGTCTTGTAACATCCCTAAATGCTAAAAATTGTTTATTAGCTTCCCCAAACCTGTACTTGCTTCCTTCCTTTCTAGCTTTACTTTCTCTTATGATTACAGTTGACACTTGAACAACATGGGTTTGAAGGGTTTACTTATATGCAAAATTTTTGATAAATATAGTACAGTACTATAAATGTATTTTCTCTGTAACATTTTCTTTTTTCTAACTTACTGCATTGTAAGAATATAGTATGTAATACATATAACATGCAAAATATTTATTAATCAACTGTTTATATTATTGGTAAGGCTTTGGTTCACAGAAAGCTATTAGTAGTTTGGTTTTGGGGAAGTCAAAAGTTATACGCAGATTTTTGACTGTGTGGGGGGTTGGCATCCCTAACCCCCATGTTGTTCAAGAGTAACTGTATTCTACGTTTCAACCAATTGGATTTAGTTTCCAAATATACACCACGTTTCCCTCCATGTCTCTGCTTCTATAATCTTGGTTGTCAATCATTACCTGTCAATATCCAAATCATCCTAAATGTTCATCCTAAATGCCTCTATGTCAAAGTCTTATTATATCTCACAGGTGTCATAACCTCTCCCTTTTATGAAACCTTAAAAAACTCTTAGTATTTAACTCTTCAAAGCATTTGTTGTTCATTTCTAGTTGCCTACACTTGTACCAAAGGGGACTAAGAGTGAAGGTTTGGAGATGAGTAGACCTGGGTTTCCAATCCTGGTTCTTCCACTTAATACTAAGTTTATCTGGGAAAATTATTTCATTTCTTGAATCCTCAGTTTCTTCATCTATAAAATGAGGATGCAACATGTACTCACTGGGGTTACCATGAGAACTAAATGAGATGTAATTTGTATAGCGTCTAGCATAAAATCTGACATTTAGTTCAGTGCTCAAGAAATGATGGTTCCTACCCATCTTATTCTCTTTACCACAGTGTATGTACATTGTAATGGCCTTATGTCAATTTTTATATAACCCACATTACTAAGCTCGGGACCTTGCACACATTAAGTGCTCCGTTACTGAAGAGAGATTATTTTCTCAACATTCTATTCATAACATCAACAGAGGTTTTACTTTCTTTCCAATTAGGCAATGATTTTGTATAATTCAGGAGTTCGACCAAATTATCTCTCAGGTGTTTATGGGTTTTAAGCAGTTTGACTATTCTTTTAAAGCCTGTTAAAATATAATCATAATTTTGTCCATCTGTTAAATATCAACATGGAACAACCACTAGTACCTTTTGATCCAGTGAAGAGGAGATCATCAGTAGAATCCACACAGAGCACAGCTTTTGTGTGCCCTTCAGCTATGTGAACACACTGCAGTGGAGAAGCTCTGATTCCTTTTGAAGCAGGAAATGGGTTGATTATACCCCTGAGGTGGGGAAAAACGAGATTTACTTTAGTAGCTCTATCATGAGACTAATTTTATTTTTCCCCTGACTTTAAGAAGCCTTTCTAAGTAATTAATAAGAAATTTCAAACGCTCCTTAGTCTCTTTTTAAAGCAAAAGAACAGAGACAAAATGTGAAATAATAATAGAAGTGACAGAGTGCATCAACTAATGAGGCATCAGTCAACAGCAGCACTCTACAAAGAGCAAAGCTCATGGCACACTGATCTTCTTATCAACAAATTCTTCTCTTCAAAGTTGAATGAAGCCATATTGGGAGCTGTTTGAGTATAGTGAATTCTGACAAATACGAAAGCAAATGATGGATAACTGGAAAGTGTGACTCTTTGTCATTCTGAAATATGACTATGTCAAAAAGAACATTCTGGAGAAAGTGTAACACATATCACCTAAAATACTGAAAAAAAGTTCAAGTGAATTTGAGAAAAGATAGGAACAATCACATACACATAAATTCTAAAGGGAAAATGGCTCAAAAATGACAAAAAATTAAAGAAAAAACTCTTAACGGTCTCCAACAAGATTTAAAAAAAAAGAATGGGATTTTAAATGAACAGTGAGGCTGTTTAGGGAGCTTTCTCATAAGTTTAATACTTCTGGAGTTTATGCTTTATGCTATGCACTATGGAGATGCAAAGTTTATCAAAACACTGTCTTTATCCTAAAGGAGGTTAAGAAATGATCTGAATTGAAATAGTTGTATTGAGAAGACTAAAGATGAGAGTGAATTATAACATAATAAATATATAAATTGGACATATCTTTGCTCAGAGCAGGAAGAAAAATTGTTATGTAGAAATATGTCCATTATATAAAATAGATGGCATAATATCAGAATAATAAGAATAAAATAAAAGTGCTTGTTTCCATCTTCTCGATGAAAGAGAACAAACTTCAAGATGCAATGGGCAGAAATGATTAAGAAGAAATGTAAGTCCAAGGTAAATTAGAACTGATAATAGAGACTTATTCACTGAATTCAAGTATTTCTGTGTTTAAATCATGATATCACAGGTTTTTGAAAGGATCCACTATTGTTGAGGCAAAAATCATTGTTGGTACACTAAGATCAAAAAAAGGGTACAAACCATGTAGACCCATTTTTCCAAAAAGCAGGGGAAAAAGTGGATTTCAGAAAATACAGATGGGTAAAACTTCTTGTTGAGTCTCACAAAGGGAAATACTGGACAAATCATTGTAAACACTTAAAAATAAATGCCCATCAATAAGAGGTAACACTAATCTCATAGGGGAAGTTCTCTGTACGGTTAATAGCAAATTAGAGGAATATCATATTCACAATATATGTTGACTCCAAAAAGGTCCATTACACTAAGCCTTTCAAATGATATCCTTGTGGACATGGTAGGTAAGAACAGAACAGTTGGAGTAAGGTAGTTCCATCGGTTGCTGAAGAGACATATCGAAGGATTCAATGTTCCTGTCAATTTCAAAGGGAGTCTTCAATATCTAGTCAATATTTCCCTAGCATGGAAAACAGAGCTGGCATATTTATTAATCTGATATATTAAACAGCTGGACACTGGACTGTATTGCCTAGGAAAATGACAAACAAAATTTATTTGCTTTAAGTACCCACTTAACACTAAAATAATCACTGGATACTAAATTTAAAGATAAAATTTAAGTAGAAGATAGAATAGAATGCTCCAAGTAGGAAAAGCCCTAATAGTAGCCTAGATTTAAAAAGCTAAAAGAGGGTACTATGCTAAGTGAAACAAGACAGAGAAAGATAAATGCATATTATCTCCCTTACACATGCAATCTAAAAAATATACATTAAAAAAACCCTAATCTCATAGACACAGAGAACAGACTGGTAATTGCTAAAGGTGGGAGGTAGGAGGTAGGATAAATGTACATATACATATGTATATATATCAATTTATATATATGTATATATCAATTATATATATTGATATATAATATACATAATAGCCAAAGATATTTTTAATAGAAGATCAATGAATCAACAATATATGGTTCCTCTATAAGCACTTTCAATAACTTGTTCAATAAAAGTAAATAAGTCAGGAGAAAGAATATAATAGTTACTATATTTTGCTGAGGCATCTGGAAGGAGGTTGAGTTCTTTATGCTAGATTTTAAACACTGAACAATTGGGACACTTTCCAAAATAGCAGAAGCAGAATGAAGGATCTGAAGACTATATCATATAAGGAGCAGATAATGAAACTAGACCTACTGAACTGATAGGAAAACATTCTTTGGAGAGAGGATTCAATAGTAGGTTAAGGAGCTGAATATTTAAAGGGCTGTCACAAACACACAAAGAGATGTGCGTAGATTAATTCAATAATTAATTCTAGAAGATTAATTCTGGCAGAGGTCAAGAGGGCTAATGAATAGAAACATTAGAGATAAATTTAAGCTCAGGGCTAAAACAAACAAACAAACTTTATTTTTAGGGTCTAGTTATAATGATTTCAAAATGTGGAAGTTGTTCATCGTCACTGGAAATGACACCAGGAATTGCTGTCATTGGATATATAATTACAAAGTTCAAAGTATTATTTGCATACATGTGTCAATTCTTGAAGTTAATGCTCAGTAACTTGTTTGTAATCTAAGAAGCTAATCAAATTAAAACTGAAACAGAAGCAAAATTTCCCCAAAAGTCTGAATCTCTGTTTTGAAATCCTACTGATATGAGTTCATATCTATGAACTGAAGCCATCGAATTAGAATTATAGCTTCAAATATTCAAAAGGTTTGATCTAATGCACAGTCAGCTGCTACATTTACTTCTCAAACAAAAACATATATGTATGTATATTCCAATAAGCTGATTATAAAGAAAAAGTTCATGTTACCAGCCTAAGGCATAAGAGTCTGTCATGTTAAAGTTTGTAATATTACAAAAATAAATATTTGCCTCCAGTTACTTATGTATGACACAATTTGAAGGTAAGATGCCTCTTTTTCATTTTTATATGTTTTAATGTCATTGATTTTTCAGACTTCTGAAGAAAAATAATCTCATAATTAAATAGAGCATTTTACTAGATACTTTTCAGTATCTACAGCATTCACAATATTAACACTAATATTTTATAGAGATTACCTTGTACCAAAGATAATAGAAAAGTACAGAAATTGGAAACATACATCCATAGTATTTCTTTCAATATTAAAATTAATCTATTCACATTCTGAAATATAGAAATCAACTTTAAAATAGTTTAAGGTTACATATTGCAAAGTTGTAAAACTGCTTGAAAAATGTTTATTTTTGTTCCATGCAAATCAGTCAAGTCTTGTAATACTGTAAATGAGATTAATTTCCTCTGCCTACCTTCTGGAAGATCTACTGATGATCAGCAAAATGGCCATAAACAGGGGAAACAAGTGCAAAAAGAGAGGAGAGAAAATGATAAGTGGAAAGAGGAAATGATAGAAAGAGAGAAATTAAGGGTCCAAAATAACCCCACATTATGAAAAAATTCAACACTGTTATTTTTAAAACAGCATCTATCAGTAAAAATATATTTATTATTTTAGAAAAGCTCCTTTACTTTCTATTTCTTTTTATATTTTAGGTATCATAGTATCTTTTGCCCCCACCCTTGCATATCTTTTTTTCTTCATCACAAAACCTTCCATAAACTTTAACTGTTAAACCATCACCACCAACAAAAATACCTTATTTATCTCCTACACTTTGAAAGACTGAAACATTTAATAATTGAGGAGCAATGATATCTATTCATAGAACTTAAATTCTTTCAAATAAAAAATTTAGATTATAGGCAGAAAACAAGCATCAAAACTGTCTGTGCTATTATACAAATTCATTTGCCGGTTCTTGGTCTAAAAGGGATGACAAAAATATATTAAAATTAATGTTTAAAAATATTAGTATGCTTATATGGTTTACAACTGGTTATGCATACAGAAGTGAGATATGCTTATAGTTTCTCAGAAGGCATTTTAGAACATTAATGAAATGCCAGAATGTAGGAAAGATAGAAAGTACCTGTGTACCTCCGACAGAGAGGAATCACTTTCATCAGACCTACAGTGAAAGAGTTAGAATTATGAGGAGAAGGAACACAGATGTCAACAGGTAGACATGAGATTGAACTGAAAACTGACAGTATGAATAATAGAAATATAGCAAACATTTCCTTTATTGTGAATGCCTCACTTTTTTATTTGCACTGGATATCTGCAAATGCAATGTACAGCTACATCTGGCAAAGTATTTGAGATTCTTATGTTTTGGGAGAAAAAAAACTTTCTATTGCTGATCCACAGAAAATCATTCCTCACTTCTAAAATTAAGTCCTTGAAGAGGAAGACTCCTTCTATTTGATTGAATAGAATTTGATTAGTACTAGAACATTTTTTCCCATTTAAACAGCTATTAATGAATTTCACCCATCTTGATAATTACTTTGGATTTAGATTCTAATGTGGAAGTTCCACAAATACATATTGTGTTTGCATGGAAAGCAAACTACCCAGAATGCAATAATCTTTGATTTTGACTTATCTCAAAAACAGAGCTTCCTGATGAGAGAGTCCCTTAGTAATATGAGACGTTAGTAGAATTTTAAAAATAGGTGAGCCACTACTGTCAGCCCTACCCTGATACCTCCAAGACTGGCAAGAAGTTGGGTTATTATAAAAATCTACTGAGGGGTGCCTGGGTGGCTCGGACAGTCGACTGAGTGTCCAACTCTTGATTTTGCCCCAGGTCATAATCTCATGGTTCATGGGATTGAGCCGCACATTGGGCTCCACACTGACGGCATGGAGCCTACTTGGGATTCTCTCTTTCCCTCTCTCTCTGTCCCTCCCCTGCTCCTGCTCTCTCTCTCTCTCTCTCAAAATAAATGAACTCATTTTTAAAAAAAAGAAAATCTATTCAGTTCGTTTATTAGGCCTGGGAAAAAGGAGAACGAATACTGACATGGAATATAACCAAAAACAATGTATGGGATCTACTTCTAGCTGGTGAAATATGCTACCCTCAAAAAAGAGCCCAAAAGAAAGTGATTCAAAAGGTAGGTGAGTCTCTGAAAGTATAGTCATTTATTCTGAGTTTTAGCTTACTAGAGATGACAACAGTGTCAGATTATTGGTAGTTTGTAAAATATTTCAGTAGAAAATATAAAACTATGACTAGATTGTCAAGATTGTCAAAAGACTGACAGAAAATTTTATGACTGTGAATGTACGACAGACAAAATTTAGTAATCCTTCATATCACTAGTGAAAATGGACTTCTGAAAGACATTCTTAACGTTCTTCTATTCTTTTCTCAATTAAATAGAAGATAACCTCAATAACACATAATATTTATCTATCTAGAGCATTTTGAAGGATAGATTATCTACTGATTAAATTACACTAAAATCTAACTTTAAAAACTTTATCCATACATTAAGCACATTAAAAAAAATTCTTTCAAAATGTGTGCTTCTCTAAGTCTACAGAGACATTTGGCATGATCTAAACATGTCAGACAGATCTTAAACAGCATCCTACAGATCTCAGAAATTATTGATCTACACAGGGAGATTATAGCATTGAAAACAACAGGGGTGGGAGACTGGATATGAAGTACATACATCTACTATGTTACCATTCAAAATCAAAGCAGACAAATCAGTTAATAAATAGCCCATGGCAGCGTTAGTATTGAATTCTTGCAAGAGAGATTCTGGCTCAATGTGGGAATACGTTTTCACTTCAAATTTAATGCAAATTATAATTTTCACAGCCCTCCAACTTCTCTTCCTCCACAACCCACCTCAGTCCTAATCCCCTCCACCCAAATAGAAACTGTCTTTTATCCTTTTATTTTATTACTGATGTTCTGGGGTGGATTTGTGTCGAACAACCAAATGGTAACAACGTTTTACACATATAACAATGGACTTTGTAAGCTGTTATATGCATTGAAGGTAAAATAAACTGCCTCTATTCAACTCAGGCTATCTGGACTAGAGGCTTTTAGTATCCCAAGAAATTTAAATTTAGAGTGGTCTCAAAGATATTTCGATTCTAATTTACATAGAAACAAAAAAGGCAAGACAAGTGCTGAAAGTGTAGCAATGCAAATCTACAACAGGGAAAAATGTTCAGCAGGAAAATAATTTTCTCTAATCTTTTCTACATGGTTCATTTCCTATTGGAAAAACACATCAAATATGGCCAGAGTTCACAAGTCAGACTTCATCTCCCACACAAAGAGATGGCTAAATGTGTTCTGCAGACTTTATTGAAAAGTTGACTACTATAATAAATAGAGGGGCTCTTTTCCATAAAGACTTACTTATCCTGCTGAACTGATGTGTTTCCCTGAGAAACAGTAAGACGGTTAAAAACATTCAGTTCATTACGGGGCCGGCTTGGTGGGGAAGAAGGAGGTGAAAGACTAGCCTCTGAGGTTCCAGAATCTGAGCTACAAGAAAAAAAGAACATTAAATAGGTGGTTTTAATCAGTTACGATGTGTTAGGAATGTTATAAGAAGCATGCTTTTTAAAAAAGCTTTTCATTAGAGAATTTCTTCCGTCCTTCCTCTCTTCCTTTTTTGTAAGATAAAATACACTCTGAACAATTTAATTTAAAAAAAAAAACAAAAAACTCTTCCACTGGATTTTGTTACATTGCCCACAAGATGGCACTAAGGAAAAAGTTTTCTGCTGAAATCTACAGTCAACACAAATAAAGTAAGCCAAATTTAAAATTACACAGTTTTAGAGGTAAAACCAAGTTATTCTCTTTACAGATGGGAAAGAGAGCCAGAGTGTTTAAAATTGATTTGCCTTTTCAAAGATTCACTCACTTTTATTTTTACATTACTTATTTGCTCCATCCCCCATCTCCCAATTATCCCTGAGACATTCAATCCAGTAGAAATAGGAAAATTACATCTTTAAATACAGGAAGCAAGGATGATTAGAAGGAGAATGTCCATGACATTCAAGTCAGCTAACCCAGTGGTCAAAGTAGAGTTTGCATGTTGGCACAGGAGAGGGGATGGTATAAGACTGTCTGCTTGGGTACAGAAAATATATGAAAACTACTTTTTATGTTTACTTACATGTTAAAGAAATTAGCTTTACTAATATTTAAATGGAGACTGACACCAAAACTCTCCCTCAAGGCCATGGGAGAGATGTACCTGTCACATGTAGCACCTTAGGTGACCTGGGGGAGGAGTAGGTGTGCCACAGGGAAGAGAGCTGACAGTGGCTCTCATCCATTCACTCAACTTTCTTCATGTTGTGACATTGTAATTTATAAATGCCCAGTTAAGTGGATCATCAGATTATACTATGTACTGTTAAGTAAATTAACCCTCACAAAACACACAAATAGCTTTTAAAAGATTTCAAAAAAAAAAATTAAATGTAAAAGAACAGCAAGAAAATGGCACAACTAACACACCCTATGGTGAACACTAGTCTCCTGTCAGCTACTTTACTGATTAAAAAATGTCAGTTTTATCAGTCACATCAATTTCAAATTTTTCTAGAAAACTACCTAAAATACAGACCACTAAGCTTCCTCTCAAGTGTAAACTTTTTACAATGATATCCTCAAAGAACTGAAAAATAAATAAGAGTACATGATTAGGGACAAGTGTTCAAATATGTTTACAGATATGTGTGCGACCAAGAAACACTTAGCCAAACGAACAGATGACTTGATCATCTTGATTAGTCAAATCATTATAATCAGAGTTAGCCTACATGTGGAAAATAATTTCACTATTGTCCTTTAGCATCTAAGTGCAGCAGACATTTTATACATCTAGTCAATAAAAAGTATAAGTAACTTACTGTTTATGTTCCTTGGCCTTTGATTTTTCTTTTTCATATGCTTTTCTCCTGGTTATAGGGGAAGGCTCTGGTAGTTTTTTTTCTGATAGAGATGACTGTCTAGAACTAAAATAGAAAAAGACTTTTAATCATCAAATTTTAAATATATACATACAAGTTTGTCAGATTTTCAATCTAAAAATTTTAATATATTAATAATTGGAACTTGAGAAACAATATTACTTGAGAATAAAAAGCAAAACTATGATAGGAATATGTTGCATGAATAATTTTAGTTGATGGAAGTTTGATACCTGTATATTTAACTTTTAAACTGGCAATCTTATTAAATATATGTAAACCTATTATCTTTGTAAATATCAATGCTATACTGCCAAATGGCCAAAATCAAGAATTTATTTTAAGCATAAATCATTAGGTTGATTATAATTGTTTCAGTTGGAAAAAAATTGTCCTTATAATCTTACAAGAACACAAAATATTAGAATATCAAAATATGAGAAACAATGAGATTCAATGAATTAATATTTAGACATAGTCAAAATATTCAGACATGTCCTAATCAAACACAAATAACACACATTAATTTTACCTAACTAGTATTTAGTTACTAGTAGCTATATACATTTTAGTAATAAAAACATTCTTATCTTATTATAAATTTTAAATGTTGAATATTGGCTATGTAATTAACAATTTAAGACTATTATTTTTGTGTATGTGATATTAAATTCTGATTAAAAAATAAATTTTTGTTATTGTTGGCTAGTTATATTAATAAGAGGAAAACACTAAGGAATTAGAATGTAAGATTACCAGAATGGTAAAACTAAATATTTAAACTTCATGTCTCTGACTTTTCTGACCAAAAGAAATCACATTTCAAAAATCCTCCATCTTTATAAATTAAATCTTAAGGGCCACTTGAGTAAATTATTTTACATGATGCAATTAAAGTCATATAGTAATGACTTATTAAGGTTACCATACAGATTTATACAAGCATCTGAATTTATGAAAACTTGAGAAGAAATCATGTGAAGAGACAGAGTCCAAAACATATATTCTACAATCTGTCTTAAAGGATACACTTTAAAAATGAAAATAAAGAGGGGAGGGGGTGGCAAAAAGAAGGTATTACCTGAATCTGGATTCCAGGCCATAGATTTAGTCTTGAAGTTCCAAAAGTCTCTACTCAAATCTATTCCTAAAATCTGTTCTGTTTATGTCATTACCTTTACCAAAAGCATTTCTTTAACAGTCATCTTATCAAAAAAGAACTGAAGCCATAGCTATACTGGTTAGCAATCTCTATCAGCAGATCTAATAGTTAATTACATAGGTCACATCAAGCACATGCAAGAAAGTTATCATCATATAAATTACTTTTGGACCTAAAGGTAGCAGATGGGCTCACTCGATGGAAGATGCCAGAAATATCTTCATAAAATGAAGGAAGTTAAAAAAGGGTAAAAAAAAAGGAAATTATGGGAAATAGACATTCAAAGGGCAAAAGTTTGTTATATTTAATATTTGCAGAGTCATGTAGCATGTGCCATTTTTGGGCAATATTCCTCAACACAGTAATGTGTTCATTCCACAAATCATTTGCTAGAGCGTATGTGAGGGCTACTTAAAAAAAAAAATGTCATTAAAAATCTTTACTAGGGATGCCTGGGTGGCTCAGTTGGTTAAACATCCGACTCTTGATTTCAGCTCAGGTCATGATATCACAGTTCATGAGTTTGAACCCTACATGCACTGACAGCATGGAGCCTGCTTGGGATTCTCTTTGCCCTTCTCTCTCTGCCCCTCCCTTGCTCATGTTATCTCTCTCTCTCTCTCTCAAAATAAATAAATAAACATTAAAAAATTTTAACCAGTGAATGACTGATCTAATCTTAATATAACTGTCGAAACACACATGTACACATAGCATATATACATATACTAGCCTGGGTAGGGAAATCTTCATCCTCAAGACAATAGTGAAAATTCTAAATAACTTTTGTTTTGAATAGAATGCATTTTGTTCATATTACATAAATGGGAAAGAGAATATTACCTCCTTTAACGCTTTAAAAGTATCAATAAAAAGATTTTGTGCATACACTCATCCCAGACATGCAATGACAAGTATTTTAAGGCAAAAAATTAGGAAGGCTTAAAAATAATAAGTTTGTGATTGATATTTCTTGTTCCTTATAGGGTTAGCAAAGGTTTACTATCCTGACCAGACTCTTAGAACTAAGACATACATTCATTTTAAGCAAATTTAAGAGGCTTTAAAGTTTCTGTTTTATATGATGCTTTCATAGATATAACTATCTGATTTAGGTGTTTCTAAATAAATTTTGTCTATGATTCATAACTCAGCCTTTATGAAAATTATAATCCTGAAGAATGACCCTAAAACTTAGAAACAAGCAATACAACCGAGCAAAGAACATCTCATCATAAATGATTTCAAATGTCAAAAAATGAGGGCAGATAACACCTAATTTAAATTGCTTTGAAATCCAGAGATCTTGTTCACAGAATTTTAAAAACAGAAATAAGAAATTAGCAACATGCATATAAAAATTTTTTAAAAAGAAAGAAAAAGAAAGCCAAAGGAAAGGAAGTTAGTGTAGCGGGGCCAGACTTACATGCTGCCTATCTTAGAAGGGAAGCCAGATGGGGGAGGGAGCTCTTTTTCCCTAGCAGAAGTACCACTTGTCTCTGTATTCATTCCAATCTCTTGCCCTTCTGCAACAGGTGTAAGAGCGCCAGGCAAGGAGGCATCTCCTGTACTAGTGTCTGAGGCTAGTTCACTGCTATCTGCATACAGCAATTCCATTTGAGTGGTGGTTCTCCTTCGGGCCTAGTCAGAGAATGGAAGGAAAAGCAATCAGAAGCAAACTTTTGCAGAGATGATTAGGGAATAGAGATTTAATATTAGTTTGAAATAGGTAAAAACATTTAGCGTGTCATTTCCTAGCCAGTGTGTCAAACATAGCATGTAAGCTAGTGACATGCCAGAGCTATAAAGCCAGATGAGACCTTTAGAGGCCACAATAATAGCCAACATTTATATTGTACTTATTGTATTCCAGGCAATGTTCAAACACTTAATTATATTAGCATGTACTATCATTATCCCAATTCACCAATGAAGAGACTAAGGTATAGAGACGCTAAGTAATTTACCCCAAAGTCACACAACTAGTAAGTGGCAAAGCCAGATTCAAAAACAAACAACTTGCCACCAATATGAGTGTGCTATCCTGCAACTCATGGCCAGCTCCCTCAACATAGAATATTTTTAAAAAGAAAGAAGAAATTAAACCAAAAGTTAACTGCAGGGAAGCTCAACTAAATTCTGATTTTTCCCATGCTTAGTTGCTTTATTTAATATCACTTTCAGTTTTAAATTTTATTTTAATATTGATTTTTAAATCTGTTTCTCAGTTTTTATGACCTTGTTCTCCTGATGCATTAGCTGTGTTTTTAACCTGCCTGCTGGATAATTCAGCACCAGCCTGCACGAGCTTTAGTATCATGGTGAGGTAGGTGAAGGTTATTTTCCTATAATCTAAACTCACTATACAAATTCCTTTCCTTACTCTTGAAAATGAACTGAATACCCTGTTGTTGTTCAGTTGCTATTATCACTAAGGTATTAAAGGATAACCAAGGTATTTACCAGATTATAAGCCTCTAAAGAGCAAACACTCTGTTTTATTCATCTTTATATCCCCTGTACTTAGCATAGTGCTAGTACATACCCATTTAACATATACAATTTACTTTTTCAATGATGAAAAATAAATGAGAGGCAACTGGATGGATCAGTCAGTTAAGTGACTGACTCTTGATTTTGGCTCAGGTTACAATCTCACGCTTCATTAGTTTGAGCCCTGTGTCTAGTTCCAAACTGACAGCACAAAGCCTGCTTGGGATCCTCTTTCTCTCTCTCTGCCCCTCCCGTGCTCGTGCAAGCAGGTGCATTTTCTCTCTCTTCCTTCCTTCCCTCCCTCCCTCCCTCTCTCTCAATAAATGAATAAATGAACTTAAAAAAAAAAGAAAAAATGATATGAGATCCATTCAGGCATCTTTGAATGAAGTTCAAAAGGAGTTGTAGATAGCACCTCAGAACATTTTTGGAAAAAGAAAGCTCTCCAGCCAGTTTTTTACGTTATCAGATCTCTTTACTGCCAACAGCCCAAGGTTGGGAGGAATCCTTTTCTTAGGAATTCCTAACTATAGTGGTTCCTTCATTAGATAATGTTTAGGGCACCGCTTTACACCTCTCTCTCTGGTGTCCCAGAAGGGCATGAATATCTAGGCTTTCACAGGGCCTGAAAGACATTCAGGACCTTAAGAGATTCTCACCTCTACTTAAGACTGGATCCAAACCATACTGGAATGTTTTCTTTGAGTGTGGGTAACTTCTGCTTAGTCACTTAGAATAATAAAACCATATGTTATCAAGCTCAGGGATCATACACAGAGCCTGGAGATGTTTTTTTGTTTTGTTTTTTGTTTTGTTTTGTCTTGTTTTGTAAGATAGGCTTGACCAGTGTCTTAAAGATCAGGAAATTCTACATGAAAATCTATATTTAAGTCTTCTTTAGAAAACAATAGAAGACCTAGTAGTCTTAGGTCTATTTTCCTCCTGGCAAAAAAGAGCAAGAGTTGATGGTGTTTATTTGCTTGGATGAGGCATGTTGTCTTTAGACAATCACAACTACCCCTCCTCATTATTTTACATCCAGCCAATTACTCATCTGCATTACCTGACTATTCACTATGGGCCTTATTCTGTCTTATTCATTTGCACAGTGTTGTTCTTTCAGGTCCTCCTTCTTTCCATTAACAAATACTTACTAAGCACTACAAGAATTCTTTGTTTTTAAACATCTTAAGATGGTTAGTTAATTCATCTAGTATCAAATGCTACCAATACTCAATATGAAACATACCAAATATATCTTACACATTTAACAGGATATGGTATTGATATTTTTTTAATGTTTTATTTATTCCTGAGAGAGAGATAGAGACAGCGTGAGCAGGGGAGGGTCAGAGAGAGAGGGAGTTACAGAATCTGAAGACAGGCTCCAGGCTCTGAGCTAGCTGTCAGCACAGAGACCGACTTGGGCTCGAACCCACGAACCGTGAGATCATGACCTGAGCCGAAGTCAGACACTTAACCGACTAAGCCACCCAGGTGCCCCTTGATATTTTTTAAAAATTTTACAAATAGGCATTATAGCCTCATTAATTTTCAATACAATATGATGATTAAAAGTTGGCTTATTATTCAAGCCACCTCAGGATACCACTTTAACAAAATATATATGATACACTTAAGAACATACTAGAATGTTAAAATTTCAAAAATCTCCTGCCACTTTACAAATTTTGCATATTTATGCTATATGCCACTACAGGGTCTACAATCTCCTATATAATTATTAGGAAACTTAGGTGACCTTAATAAATTACCAAATAACTTCCTTAATGGGTAATGAAACTTTTAGGAAAAACCTAGAAGAAAAAAAGATTGGTCTCCATAATCATACCTTCTTCAGTGGAAAAAATGCAATAATATGGTAAAGCACAAGTTCCACAAAGGAGAAATATTTTCGATATAATTTTTTTTTCAAAGGAGAATATGGTAATTATAGAACTAAAGTTCTTACACATGGGAGCTCTGGTAAAAGCATGCCAACTTGCTAACCTACTAAGGGTCTGAGGCCTATGTGTTTATTAGTAATAACAGAAAACTGTGGGGAAGGATGCTTACCTGTTATTTTCAATTCTCCTTACCTTGCTTTTAGGTTTCACTTCACCGCAAAGTTTCATAAGGTCTGAAGATAGAGTGCTAGATGAAAATAAATAATTAACCACAGATTAAAAGCAGACTTATTAGAGAAAACTCTATGTCTTCTATGTTTATAACTATAGAAAACATCTTTCAGGTCTATGGGGGGGAGACAATATTTAAAATCAAAATGAATTAAAAAATCATCATTTTCTCCTTAAATATCCTATTTTTTATTTTAAAATTGGTGGTGGTTAAGTATGACTTAGTTTGGTTTCCATAATACTGTTTCTATTGCTATTCACTTACCCATAAAATTTAAAATTGTTTCATGGTAACTGTTTGAAGCAATAAAAGTATTTAAAATATTATAGAAACAAATAAAATCTATAAAGTTTCTAAAGGCTCTCTTACCTTCCTTCTGATCCTGGGCTGTTTAAAGGTGCATCCTCATCAGTGCTATCCTCTACATTTTCTAAAAAAAAAAGTCAAAATCTAAGTATTATCCACATGTCACAATTTGAGTGACTGCAAACCCCATGCCACAATAAACATCAACATATCAATATGGGCAATTTGGTTTTTGTAGCTGAGTCAGTCCAAATAGAAATGTAGAAAAATATTTCTAGAAACCTCTTATTGTGTCCTAAAATGAGGAAAAAGTTTTCAAAATAGGAAAACCACAAGGTTGAATCATAAAACACAGAAGGACAACGTTCACAGGATGGAAATGAGAACATGTATTTATCAGAGTTTGTATATATTTTTCAGAGTATGTATTTATGCCATGCAATCCAAACATATAAGACTCCACTGAGTAAAATACAAGATGAAAGTAAACGTATGAGCTCCCTTTAATGTACTAAGCCAACTTCAAAAATTATATGTGTAAACACACTTGCTAGATGTTAATCAGTATGCCAATTTACTTAAATATTTTCCTTCTTTTTTCTTTTTGTTTTCAAGTAGAGAGTAAGAGAGGTGTGTGTGTGTGTGTGTGTGTGTGTGTGTGTGTGTGTGTGTGTGTGAAGGTATTCAGGAGTTACACATCAGCATGCAGCTCATTCATTTGTACATAAAAGACAAAAACAATAGGATTGCATGCAACGGTTTTGTAAATAAATACAAGTAAATCACCACTATTTCAGAACAACTGTAACAGACTAGTAAAAAATGAGGAGAAAAAGCAAACAAGTAAAACTAGTAGGAAGTCAATAAATCACAGCCACTGAAAGTAAACAATTTAAAATGTCAGTGAGCCCCTAATATAGGTGCAGGTTTTTACATTATACACATTTTATTATAAAATCATTCTCCAAAAGCAAACACGTTATAAATAATATATATTGATCAAAAATATATATGATTCATCTCCTTTTAACTTTGTACATGTGGGTTGTGGACAACTAACTCCTTTCTCTGATGTTTCCTTTCTTCCTCACTGTTTAGCAGATACTTTGATAAAAATTCAGTAATACTTGATACGTGATAGTATTATCTAAAATGGAGCCCATCTAGGATCTGTACAAGAGGAATTTACTTTCTAAAGTGAAGATAAAGATAAGATAATTGAAGGCAATGTGTATCTCAAAGCCTTCCACTAGAGGGAGGCTCAAGGACTTGCTTCACAGGTAGGATAATTGAGTGCTAAGGTGACTGCATTAGTTGATAATATGGAACATGAGGTTATAAAGAAATGACAAACCTAGTCTTTATTTTACCATGTATCAAGGCAGGACAAGATTGGCTAGTGTTTTTCTTGTAGAAATCAGTTAGTAGGAAACCGGTTAGTATGGTAAACATCACATGAGTGCTTAGTAAAAACTTAATTCCTGTTTATGCATGTATGCCTTATTTAGAGATAATTATGGTTTGACATAACCAACCTGGCCAGAGGATAAAGGCCCCTACCAGGAAAGTCACCAGATCAGACTCCTCTGCAGGACTGAGCTAGTCTGAGCACTATGGTCATCTGGGCAATAGGACACACCATCACCTCACTGCTGTTTTCCTAACTCTGAGAATACACATCCAGCCCACTACTGGCTTCTTTTCTCAACACCACAGTTAAAGCTAAAAGCAGAGACTTGAAACTCACGAATGCCTTGAAGTTTATCTGTATCAGTGTAAAGTTGCACAATCTCACTTCACTGGAAGTTAACCAAGCAGTTCTAAGTCGTTTTTTTTTTTTTCCAGTTATTAAAAGTTCTAAATATTAGTGTAAAGAAAAGAGTGAACATAGCAGTCCAAACACCACTATCCTTGGAATGGCCTGCTTACAAAGTTGGATTTTGTCAGGCATCTGGAAACCTGACTCTGGGGAAACAAAGTGTCCCAAATCACTAGTTAACTACTTAAGGTACTTATTGTACCTATATTATTTGGGCAAACAATATGGCTTATGCCAAACTCCTGCTTTCCTTCTGGGAGTCTTGAATCCTGGTACCTACTAGACAAATGGTACCTATGTGACCAGTCCCCAGGAAAACCTTTAGGTGCTAAGTGTACAATGAACTTCCCTGGACATAAACATTGTGCACCTGCTGCTGCATTTTCACTCCAGAGGGAAATGAATACTATACATTATGTCCCATAGAAGGGAAAGATCATAAGGAAAACTGGACATGGATTCCTCCAGACTACATCTGTAATTTTTGCCTTATGATCCAGCTGTGTATCCTTCCTACACTGCTTTCATGAATCTTTGCCATGAATACAACTACATGCTAAGCCCCATGAGTCTTCATAGCAAGTCCCAAAGATAGGGGTGATCTTAGGGATCCTAATACAGTTTGGGAAAAAAGAAAAAGATAATAAAGATGTTCTTCAAAGGCTACAAAACTACAACCTTATGAGCAAGGGGTGCTGGCCTGGCTCTACCTTCTAGACTTATGTTCTATCATTCTATGCTATGTACTTGTTGTTCAGGGTACTAACCTGCTTGAAGGCCTCAGACACACAACACTGTGGCTAAGTCCCCATGTTTTAGTTTACTCATTGCCCAAAGTGACTCTTCTCTGTCCCCTTCCACCTTGTCTTTTGCCTAGCTAATTCCTTTTCTTCCTTTATGTTTCAGCTCAAATGTCACCTCCTCCAAAAAGCCTTTATCACCTCTTCCATTCTTGTTGAGTGACCCCACTGTATCTTCCTATAACTCCCAATACATATGTCAATCACTGCCCTCACTGAATGTATCATACTCTGTCAGTCATCCTCAGTAAGGCATCAAGTCGATGAGGGAAAGATTTCGTGTCTTATTCATCTTTGAATCCCAACACTCAGTCCAATGCTTGAGGTAAAACTGGAGTGAAGTAAATGTTTTTTAAATCAATATATATAGGACTCTCTAGCTTCTGTGGATTTAACTTCCATTTTTTTCCTCTTCCTGTGTTTTTCCTCCAAGCGCCTCTGGGTTAGACTATGGCCCCCATCCCTAGCGCAGGTTTCAGCCATGACACACAGGTTACATCAGCTGAATGGGTTTCTACTCTCTGTTTCAGACCCTTCTCCAGCCATAGACAAATTCAAGTTATTTGAAAGTTATGAAAAAAATAATGCTGCTCATCAAATTAGCTGTTCAATATCTACTGCACTAAAGGATATCAAGAAGGACACTTGCATTTTTCTTCCAAGTTAAAAGAGACAATGGACTTAAATAACAATTTACTTATTACTAGGGGCACTTGGGTGGCCCAGCTGGTTAAGTGTCCGACTTCAGCTCAGGTCATGACCTGATCTCATGATCTCATGGTGTGGGTTTGAGCCCCGTATTGGGCTCTGTGCTGCTGGTGCAGAGCCTGCTTGGGATTCTCTCTCTCCCCCTCTCAATACCCCCCCACGCTCTCTCTCCCTCTCTCCCTCTCTCTCTCCCCCTCCTTCCCTCCCTCCCTCTCTCTCTCAAAATAAATAAATAGATAAAGTTTAAACAAAAAAGAGAATTTATTTTTTACTATAGGTTGGGACACAAAGAGGAACAAAGAGGAAGAGGAAAGGAGGAAGAAGAACAGAAAGAGAAGAAACATGTCTGATAACAAATGGAATGGCAAAAATTCTAGTTATAATCCAGGAACCCTGGCAGTCTTGGTTAGGACGTAACCAATACTACTTTTTCTACTTGTACTTGTTATAGCTTGGGCAGCTTAAGAGTATCAGTCTTTCCATACCTATATTATGCAGTTGATTTCAAGGAAACAGTACTTTGAGATTAACATGTGGTATAAACAGCTAAAAAAAGCAAATAGCTCATGTATTTTATTTGTGTAATATATTATTTAGAACAAATTCAGATGTATAGATTATGTTTATTCTACTGACATATACAGGTAAGTACATTTAATCTCTCAGTTACATTCCTCTTCTTTAAGGATAAGCATTTAGAAAACTTTTGGCAGCTGTGTGCTCACAAAAAAAGATCAGATTGGATTTTGAAAAAAAAAGTTTAATTAAATAAAAACTGCTCCAAAATAATCATTCAGAAAAATCACAAGTAATAAAATTGCCCCAATATTCCTGGTCCTTCATATATATCATCACTAAGAGGAGCAGAGATTATTAATGGGTGGGTGTAGTCCATGTGAATGTTGTAGCAGCGAGGGGAAAAATTTGAAAATCTCTATATTTGGTCATCTCTAAAACCACTTCTAATCTGAAAATATTATAATCATAAATAATGTTTCAATCTGTTCATACAGAATACTTTGAATGGTTTTATTCAATTTACAATGTTAAAATATATGTATTTAATTTTACAGAAATTAAGAATAGCTGAGAATCCAGCAAATATATGCCAAAGACAAACATCTACCAGAGATATATGCTAAGGAAAGTTATAAGGTTAAAACAACAGATGCAAGCTAACAGATATATTTAAAAATTAAGAAGAAATGTATACTCCATTTTTTCCTACAAGAAACAGAAAGAGGGGCTTACGAAACTGGAATCACAGCTGGAGGTCAAAAACTAAAAGAGAAAATTAACTAAAGCCTACTTCTTTAAAATTCTAATAGGTTTTAAATCAGGAATGTATAGGAAAGACAAAAGACTTAGTATGTTTGTGGTCACAGATACATTTCAAAAAAGATCATGCAAAAAACCAGTTGGCTGCCAATAAAAATTTTAAACATAAGATGTACCACAATTAGTGTACATGAACAATTAGTAATTCATGCAGCTGTAGGGTACACAGAAAGCTAAACATACTTACCTAAAGGTACGCTATCTAGATCTGTGTAAATAACAGCAAAAAGGAAACAAAAAGCAATACTCCAATCAAAACAGATCCAATGTTAAGAACTCCCACATAAAACAAGATTATGCACCATTTATAAGATATATAGAATAGATGCCATAGAAAACACTTATTATTTTTCAAGGCTATTAGATATGCAGAGTAAAGTAATGAAATGTGGTTAATATTTTAAATAACCAATTCAGAAACTTGGTTGATCCTCTTTATCCATAAAAACTAAGTGCTTAAGAGGGTTAAATAAGCCTTTTAAAGTGGTAACCATTTCTTGGAATGACAATAATTACATCCCCCCAAATTTATGCATGCAAATTAAAGAAGGAATAATTATTAAAAGCATAAGTAAATATAGCATCTATTCAGTCAAGCAATAGGGGAAAGAGGTATAGGATAGCATTCTCAAAGAGCAAAGCTACCATGCAATTTGTTTAACTGAAATTTAGTCCAAATTACCTTGTAAAGCATGGCCTAGTAAAGCATCTAGCTCAGGATTTAATTCTGCTTTCTCTTTCAACATATGGAATAAGAGCTGGTTTTGTGTAGCACTTGTTATTTCAGTTTGTTTAAGCCGACCTTCAAGTACTTTAATTTGAGCCTCTTTCTGGGCAGCCTGAAGACCCTGTAATGACACCAAAACATAATAATAACAATAATAATAATAACAATAAAAACAACAACAATTATCTCAGGTCATACATAAAAGAATCTTCCATACAAAGATGTGTATCACATAGCAAATGCTTATGATATATAGACTTTGACATCACGTAGACCTTGGTTAACTGTAGCTCCTCTACTTACTAGCCTGGTGACCTTGAGCAAATTACCTTATGATTACCTTATCTTCTGCCTCAGTTTCCTCATATGCAAAATGATATGAATAATATCTACTTCCTAGCACATTGTGAAGATTAAGAGGGAGAACATAAAATAAAGGGTCTAGCACAATCCCAACGTGGCAGGAAAAAAAAAGGGAGTCAGAAATCATTATCATTCTCAACATTTAAGATTCTTACAGGTGACAGGTTAATGCATTTACATTCAAAGAGGAGGGAAGTGCTAATATAATTTTTATTTTCTGATTTCTTTTTGAGCTTTAAAGAATCAATACTAAACCAACGTTATGGTATCAACTTTGTACTCCAAGAGATTTTTCTTTTCATTTTTTCTTTATTAAAGCAAAAGATGAATTATTTCTTGTTTAAATTGTCTCTTCTAACACACAAGCACAATGGGTGACAAGCTAATAGAATTGATCTAAATAGTCCTAACTTTTCTTAACTCTAAAGAAAGGTAAAAGAATACTTTTCTGTAAAAAAGATAAAAACACCCCTCTTACCTATTATAAAGGAAAGGGTCACTGGTGAAAGAGAAACAAAATGAATTAATCATGATTTTCAATACTGGTGTAGTCAGATCATACCTTATTGATACCCATTGACAAGAAGTGATCTAGCAGATATCGGGCTTCTGTAAGCGTGCAAGCATTAATGACCGCAGTGATATCCAGTGTTTCTCCTTCTTCCTACAGCAAATCAGCATATGATGAACATTATTTTGAGCTGAATATATTCAAATAGAGGCAAAAGCCTATTATTTCATTTATTTATTTGATAGTATTGGGTTAGCTAATAAGAATCCTCAGAAAAATGTGAAATATGATCCCTACTCCAAGAAACACATGGGCTAGTTGAAAACACACACTTGAGTAGTTAGAATTCAAGATGGGTTAATAAATGATATACATTTTTACATTTTTTTAATTTTACAAACAATAAATAATATCACAAAATCAGCAAAAAAGTCTGGAGAGCAAGTAGGGAGTGATATTCATGCAAAACCTAAGAATCATATTAAACCAATAAATAGACAATTCCTTGATAAAAAAATTCAAAGTGCTTTTAATGATTAAAAATACAAAAATATCTTCCTTAAGCCATTAACCAATTTTTTACATTTACAAACCTTTGCTTCTTCCATTTGCATGATATTGGCTTGACAATCAGAAATACTGTCATTGATGTAATCTATATTAGCAGTTAATGACTCCATCTCCTCACTGATGTTAACCACATTTTTATCTCCCTCTCCAATCTCCTTGACTATCTTTTCCCGTCGTTTTGAAAGTTTCTCTCGTCTTTTTGTGAGTTCTTCCCGTTGCTGTTGAAAAAACAGATTGGATTTTAAGAAATGATATTCATCCAGGACCTTAAGAATATTATGCTAAATGAAATAAGTGAGTCACAGAAGGACAAATACAGCAAGATTCCATTATATAAGGAATCTAAAATAGTCAAACTCATAGATGTAGTAAGTAAAATGGTGGTTTCCAGGGACCGGGGATTAGGCAGGGGCAAGGGAGGGGTGGTGGAAGGGAGTTTGGGGAGGTGCTATGAAGTTTCAGTTACTCAAGATAAGTAAGTTCTAGACATCTGCTGTATAACATTGTGCCTGTAGTTAACAATGCTGTAGTTAAAAATGGGTTAAGAGGGTAAATCTCATGCTGTCTATTCTTACCACAATTAAACCAAAACAAAGCACAAAAGAAATGATGCTCATCTATTCACACATAATGTGATCAAAACCCACAAAAATGAAAAAAGAAAAAAAAAGGTGAATGTTAATTTACCAAGGGGTCAAATTTGGAAACCTAAAATTAACAATCAGCTAAGGAAGAACATATTTATGTTCTGTTTTCCACACCTTGAGGAGTCTATTCATATCCGCCTCCATATTGGAAATCGTCATTTTCTGCATGATGATGTCTGTGACCCTGCGCTCGAGAAGCTGCCATTTCATGCGAGCTGTCTTGGAAGTAAACACTCGGCCAGTCAACGCTTTCCTCTGATATTTCTTTCTATAATCATATAAAAACAGATAAACATAATTATCACTTATGTGCTTATTTCACTGTACACTGCCAAAGAATAAGCTGTGCTTCATTTAAGTCCAACATTCAGTAATAATGCCACAAAGATTATGTCAGAAGGAACATAAGAATTGTATTGACCTGGTTCCATTTGTTGTGGGTGTTGGTAAGGCCTGGACTCTTGCCACAGGAATTCTCATTTTCTGCTGGGCTCCTGCCCTTGATACATCTGCTTCTACAGCAGCTGCGCTGGAACCCGTGTCCTGAACAGGGGTATCGGATGAGCTCAGTTTCCGAGTGACTTTCCCAGCCACTCTATCTGACATGGGCCTCACTTGTCTACGAAGAGCTGTAACCTGAAAGTGCAACAGAGATGGACTCATTCCTTTAGTCTACAGAAATACATCATCTATCTCAAAGCCAGATGTTTCCTCCAAATCAGAAACTTGCCTCTTCGGTTTTGCGACGAAGAACCACTTCTTGGTTTCTTTTTTGGGCTTCCAGAAGTCTAAGTTGATGCTATAAAATAATATTGAATAAGTTAAAATAGTAAACTGAAAGATACAATGCTTCCTACTCCTTCATTAATATCTGACCCATCCCACTGGGAACTATAATAGTTCTTAGCAGAATATGAACTAACAATGCAGATTAGAATATTTTATTCCAATAAACAAAAATACATATTGATACAGCCATCTCTTTCTATAAAATGAAGTTATCTCTGTGCCATACTTTTATTTAAGAAACACTCATAGTGCGGGGCGCCTGGGTGGCTTAGTCGGTTAAGCGTCCGACTTTCGCTTAGGTCATGATCTCGCGGTTCGTGGGTTCGAGCCCCGCGTCGGGCTCTGTGCTGACTGCCAGCTCAGAGCCTGGAGCCTGTTTCAGTCTGTGACTCCCTCTCTCTGACCCTCCCCTGCTCACGCTGTCTCTCTCTCTCTCTCTCCTAGAAATAAATAAAAACTTTAAAAAAAAAAAAGAAACACTCATAGTGCTTACTATATACAAGTACTTTTCTAAATGCTGTATAAATATTGTATCATTTCATTTTTGCTAGACATTTTATTTTGCTAGCTGAGGCATGAAGAGGAAGAAACATAGCTTAGAATATTTCCAATAAAGGCACTTTAAAATATATCAGTAATTGTTAACTCCATTTTAAATACAGGGAAAATATATGTTAATTGTATTAGCACTATATAATAACTTCAGAAATATTATGTTGGGCAAAGTAAGTGAACAACAAAAAATGTCAGTATTTTCTACAAATTTGCTTTTAGGTGCTCTATATGATAAAGACAGTTAATTATAAATAACTTTATTTTATAAGGCTATAATTTAGGAAAGAAAATTGGACTGAAAAAGTACATAGACCTTAATTCTGGTTCTGTCATTTATTCAATTCTGTGATCTTGGGCAATGCTTAGGAATTGGACTTAATCACAAACATCACTTCTAGGACTTAAATTCTGTGATATACCAAATAACCTTCATGTTTTTTATCCCTAATTCAAACAGACCATTCATCTCATGTTTGTGCATAGTCCTATGTCATCAGATGAGAATTCTTTGAGAAACTGACACTATCTTATCACTGCCATATCTTCATTGCCTACAACAATGATTGACATAAAGGCAAAGTTAATAAATGTTTTTGAATAAATGAACTTCCAAAAATTAAAAGTAACATATAGTTTGGAACTTGTTACTACATTAGGTTTTTTCTTATTCAAACTCAAATCTCAAGTTCATTCATATTTTTGGTACACAGGGTTCGAAGATGAATATGACAAGAAATAATTTAGAAATGGAGTCAATGTGCACACAAAGCAATAAGTAGAAGGGCAAAGGAGTCTGAATGTTTGCTTTGTATGTGATTAGCCAGGCTCATATCTTTATAAAAGAATATTATATCATATATGATCCTATGTTGTGGAATAAGATTCAAAAATTCCATACTAGTAGTTAATTGTGCAATATTAATCCATCTCATATGAATTAGTTATAAAGAAATAAGTAGTGTACATTATAAGGAAATTATTCCTATCATCTAAAAGTTTTCACTTGTGTTTCCTTGACTTATTTCACTTAGCATAATACTCTCCAACTCCATCTATGTCATTGCAAATGGCAAGATTTCATTCTTTTTTATGGCTGAGTAATAGGTGGAATTTAAGAAACAAAAATGAGCAAAGGAACAAAAGAGAGAGAGAGGCAAACCAAGAGACAGACTCTTAACTGTAGAGAATAAACTGATGGTTACCAGAGGAGAGCTGGGGGCAGGGGCTGAAATAGGCTATAGGGATTAAAGAATGCACCTGATAAGCACTGGGTATTATATGAAAGTGTTGAATCACTATATTGTATACCTAAAGCTAATGTTATGCTGTATGTTAACTAACCAGAATTTGAGTAAAAACTTTAAAAATAAATAAAGAGCCAAAAAGTAGAAATAACCCAAATACCCATCAATTAATAAAAGCATAAACAAAATGTGCTCTATCCATATAGCCATAAAAAGGAATGAACTACCAATACATGCAATAACATGGATGAACCTTGAAAACATCATGCTAAATGAAAGAAGCCGATACAAAAGGCTATATATCATATATTCCATTTACAGTGGGCAAACTCATGGAGACAGAAAGTATACTAGAATGGCTGCCAGGGGCCAGGGAGACAGAAGAATAGGGAGTGACTGCTAATGGATATAGAGTTTCTTTTTGGACTGATAAAAAATATTCTGGAATAAGATAGTGATGATTATTGCACAATTCTGTGAATATACTAAAACCTTGAATTGTATAGTTTAAAAAGAGTGAATTTTATGGCTCATGAATATATGGCAATTTTTTATAGAAAAAAAAGAAATATAGCCTTAATACAGAAGTCATCTTGTAAAAATATCTACTTTTCTCTGTCATTACTCTCTTCTGTCTCCTTAAATTTTCTTTTTATTTCCCAAAGTAGATTTCTATTTTCTAAAATATGAAGTATGCCCACATTTTCTCCAAGGAGGATTTAGAAAAAGTTGAGCAAGAAAAAAGGAACAGAAGCTGCAACCTAACCAACAATGGAGAAAAGACCATGATGGACTCTTCTAAGGAAAAAAAAATCAAAAATGAAATAACCAAATTGTTGGGGTGCCTCTGACTCTTGATTTCAGCTCAAGTCATGATCTCACAGTTGGTGAGATTGTCGGGCTCTATGCTGATAGTGTGGAGCCTGCTTGTGATTCTCTTTCTCTCTCTTTCTCTGTCCTTCCCCTACGTGTGCTCATGCTCTCTCTCTAAATAAACATTAAAAAATATTGCCAAAAATTTAGAAAGGAGAAAAAACACATTGACCGTAACCTAAAACCTGACACAACTACAGTTAGCATGCTGGTATATATCCTTAAAAATTTTCCCTCATTTAATCAAGCATGCATGTAAAGTATGCAAAGAATATGAAAACTTTTATAGGTCTTAGTAAAGCCACCTCTAGTGAAACTGGATTATTATTCCAGCAATATTTCTAAGACCTCTAGGTGAAACTATCATTGGAACCATACTAAAATCACTATCTTATAATAATACTATATGTAGTTCCTTGATTACCCTAGAGATAACCAATATATCTTTGTCATTTTTTCCCATCTCACCATCTAGGAATAAGCCTCTAGTAAAATCTATAATAACATTATAGTGTTTTCCATAAGCTTGTATATTGAATTACTATAATAATTACTATAATCCGTATAATAAATGCCATATTACTAAATTAATGCTTATTTATTATCTTTACCCTGCATTTAATATTTAGTTATCAGAAAATTTTCTTCCATTAACTAAACAAGCTTGTTCAATGTACAAGATTTGTATATAACTGAAAGTTAAACTTTACTCACATCTCTTTTACGTTGATCTTTTTTCAATTGAGCAATCTCTCTGTTTCTCCTAGACTCTGTCAATCTGGCTTTTTCTTGTTCTTCTTTCATTTGTTTCATTAGTCGAACCTAAAAAATTTAGGTAAACACATCTATTGGAGTTACCCTATCACAACATTTATTAAATTAATACACCTATGGAAGTAAGCAGTTAGAATTCTGAATACTTAATATGGAAACAAGTGGAGTTTTGTTGCGTATTTTAAATAGTCAAATCTTATTTTTGTGAGATTATTACATTTCTTTTTCTAATACTTTTCTAATATGCTTCTATCAAATTGCTTAGTGCTCTATGCTTCTTATATTCAACACTCAATTGTTCTATAACTTGAATGAATTTTTGGTACTTATTACCAGTGGCTGTGTCACCTTGAACAAATTACTTTACCTCGCTAAGCTTTTCATTTTTTCATATATAAAAGGGAGATAACAGTTCTATGGCATTAGACTATTATAAGAATTTAATGAGTAATACCTGAGGAGTATCTATAATAATGGCTGGCATATAGTAAACACCTAATAATTTTACCTATTGTTGTCTTCAGCAAAGACACAACATAAGAATCTAAAACTTCCTAAATCATTTCCACATTGCTGATTTTCACAACAATGTTAATAAGAAAAATTAATCCCACAACAAAAACAGATAACAGATCAGGATTCACATACTCTGTTTTGTCAAGAGAAGACAATTTGTATTCTTCTATGCATGGGAACGATAAACACTAAATTCAAGACAGTTGTTACCTCTTTGGGAGAGGAGAATATGATCAAAAAGGAATACATAGGAGATTTTGTATATAACTGTAATGTTTAAGATAGTGGATATAGTGGTCATTTGGGAATTTTTAATCCTTTTTTTCATGTTTGAAATATTTTATGTGTTTAAGGAGAAGAGATATCCATCAGATTCAAAGAAGCCCTATTTTGAACCACATGATTTGAGCTACTCTGAAGAAAGGTTTTGATAACGGATGAGTGCAGGAAGCAACTTCTAATTGCCAAAAGGAAGTGCATCATTTGTAAGGCTGGATTACTTTTTATTGAATATGGAAAGAACCACAATAATTCTTTTGTCCCAAATGAAACAAATATCCTCAACATCAGACCTTAATGCAAAATCTAATCAGTACCTTTGTTTTTTTCATTTCCATCACATCTTGTTGCAGTTTCTTCAATTGTTTCTCATACTGAGACTGGTTTTTAAGCAACCTTGCATGCTCTTTTTGAGCTGTCTGAAGTCTTTGCAGTTCTTTATTCATGGCTTGGAGTTTCTTTTCATATTCGGACCTCACTTTTTTTGCCTTTTCTTCTGAGTAAGATTCCACTGAGCCTAAATGACCAAAGGATATTTGTATTTGTTTCTGTGAGACACAGATTTTTCATTTCACAGATTTACAATTTATGACCTTAGAGAAAAACTACCTCCCCAAACAAACTTCAAGAGACCAGGGTATCTTTGAATTACTCTCTCTTTTTCTACCTACTCTCAACTTATTTAACAATTATTTTTTTAATTAAAAAATGTTTCCAGCATTAATTTAGTAAAACAATTAGCCACAATTTTGGACAAAATAATTAAACAGCCTGGATACGTATCAAAACAGGAAAAAAAAGTAATATTTAACATGAGACAAACTCATATTTAATGTGGTTGCTAACGTAATTTCTTTCTTCTAAGGGATGCACTGATAAAAACCCATTTTGGCAATTTAGTTGGAACCTTAATTAGAATTAAATGTAATTCTTACCTAAATTCTGGAGCACCTGGTCTCTCTCCAGCTGAGTATCCCGAATTTTATGCTGCAGCATCATTAGCTTTTCTTCATACTGCTTTTTCAGTGTCTGCAGTCTTTTCTGGCTGTTTTCTAGTTCATCAATCAGTTTTTGCTTGATTGCAATTTCACAAGTAATGTTTGCTAAGTCTGCTTGATAATTGGCTATTTATAAAGGAAGAAAATAAACATACTGCAATAGGCCACAATATCATAATTCTAGCTTTCAAGTGAGAGCATGAAAACCAGCATCTACATCCAGGCATTCACTTAGCAGCTAGAAGGAAAATGTCATGGGTAACCTCAAAACTGAAAACAAAGCGATAAGATAAACAGTGTTCACACTGGGCAGTGACAACAGATACTATTGGTGCCAAATAAGAATGGAAATCACACAGTGACTAAATCCAGTATGGGAGAAATATGAGGCTGGGAGGGGGCACACAGGTCAGCAGGTGTAAAAGCTGCCTTCGTCGAGAATGAAATGGAGAATGTTTTCTCCCCGTATCTTAAACATATTCCCCAAATGAATCTTTGTTCTTGTACTAAACAGCAAGTACCTTTTTCATCTGATTCAGAATCTGATTCATCAGAGCTTTCACCCCCTTCAATGTCATCTTCTTCCTCCTCCTCCTCCTCCTCCTCTTCCTCGTGATCACTCACTTCTTGACTTTCTTCCTAAAATGGGATTTGTGACTATTAATAGCCCAATATCAGCCAAACACACTGACTACCTCATTAAGAGAGACTGCTGGAGTACAAAATACAGAAGTTCACAAATTTCACCTTTCAAAAATTCAAAACTCATTCCACACTTGTAAGGTAATAAAATAGTGTTTCTCTCTTAGTAGTCTATCCACCCACACACAATGCTTTCACATTACACAAAATTGAGAGTTGCCAGTATTTTATAGCTCACATTTCTGAAGAAAAGAAATCCTCAAACAAATAGTTTAAAATGCATAGTTACTCTTTCCTTTTTCCACATATAAATTAGTAGCTATCAGCAACCATAAACAAGCTAAATTCAAGGACCTAAATTTACAAGTTCACTCTTTCATACTTACCACTTCTACTTCATTGTTTTCTCTTTCTGTAATACCCTTTTCTTCTTTCTTCTCTTGGTCAGTATCTGCATTATCTTCTTTACCAGCCACACTTTAAAAAAAAAGGAACAAAAAGGTACAGTATTTAAGAGGAAAAGTGTTCACTTTTGCTCCCATATTTTAAAAACCATCAATTACTTATGGAAATAAACTAAGAGTTTATCATTTGACTGAGCAAGCAAGTTTATAATTTGCTTGAGAGGAAAGTAGAAATTGCCATTCCAGCAATAGTGACTTATATCACTGGGGGAAAAATTATTTTCTAGAAACACTGAGCAATAGATTATCCACTAGAGTATGAGATCTGATGAGACAGCTAAGAACCAGTCACAGTAACAGTCCATGGACTAGAATGTAGATGATTTAAATTCAAAGGAAATCGAAACAAATATTTTGCTTTTCTCATCTAAATATATGAATTTTTCCATCTAAGTACAATGATACAGAAGTTGCATTTTTATTGGTCTCCTAATACATTTAAGAATAATTTAAAGATCCAGAATAAACCCATGCACTGAAGTTTGTCTACACTGGCTGCATCCTCTAGTAATGGCACAGGCTCTTTTTTTGTAGGGCATACCTACAGCACAGGACTCTTCCTAAAATGTTCCCACCGAAATGGGTCTTTGCATATCAAAACTGTCTAAAGTTCAGCCTGAACTTTGACTGAACAGGAAATTCCAGGTTCTGCCAAAAGATTGGCCCTACAAATGGAAGCCTCCTCTTCAGTCCTCTGGTACTAAAAAGCTCTAACTACATACTGATGTTAGGTGATATTTATAGCTAAAGTAACTCAGCCCTCATCCCCTGAGAAGACAGCACACACTACAGTGGGCAAAGTTTTTCACACTTAACTCACTCTCTTTTAGGGCCTAACAACCATGATCAATTATGCACAGAAGTTACACTTCTGTTCATTAGACTCATACATTTAATCAAACTGAATAATATTAAGAAAGTAAACTTTAAATAAATCTATATGTGAAAGATTTCTTCTTGTGCTATTGTAACATTTTGAAATCAAGAGTAAAAAAAATGCTCAAAAAGGCAATATTCTCCAAATAAAATTCTCCTTGAAACAGCTTAAAAAGAAGTAAAATAACTTTGTAACAGCTATAATTTCTTTCAGATATTCTTCTACATTAAAAAATTGCCCTAATACTTGGACTTATTTTCAGCTTCTAGGCTAAAATTTTAATTTTATTTAAGCTATGTTATTATTGAACTATAGTGTTTAACCCTAGGTCTCAATTCTCACAAATACTTTTGTATTCAGAACAAGACAAATACTTTTCCTTTGTAAGCACTTTTCAGGGTTCTTAATTTATATTTTTTTAAATGTGATTATCTCTTTAATTTCTGCCTTCTCCACAAAACTGGGGGCCTTGTGAGGGCAGGGATCATGTCTGTTTGACTCAGCATTATGTCCCACTTACCCAGGGGATGTATATAATAAATGTGCAGTAAGTATTTGTTAAATATATTAATCTCTATGACTCTACATGAGAAGCTCTGTCATTTCTATGTATCTTATGCACTAATTATGTTGGAATCTGATGGCACAAACTGAAAGATGCTTAAAGATGCACAGAAGACAGCATGTCACTAGAGTGAGAAGGAACTGCCAGTAGCTGGATCAGTATCAATATCAATCAGATATCAATAATACAATCTTAGCTGGAAAGAAATAAACTATAACAGGGTTCCATGAATGTTTTTAAATCATTTTGCTAGAGAAAAATGCTGATGATACTGAATGCTTCTCTTACATCACTTGTATTTTACTAGGACTGTTGATTTTCCATCATGCCGCTCCAACTGAAAATCTAGAAGGAAACTCCCCTTCATCCATCATCCCATTCAAAGGACAGTACCATGTACTCAAACAGACTATAGTTGAGGTTAAGGTTAAGGTCAGGACAGGAGAATGTGCTTGGAAAGATCTTTCTCATCAGCATTCCTGAGTCTCTCCCTTAGGCATCCTTCCTTCCTTACCTGTAACCTAGTGCACAATTTTTGTTATTGTTGGCTGCTTCATTACTTAAGCTCCAACCCAAATTCTCTTTTACTCAGGCTTATAGCTAGATAACTACTTTATTCTAATCCTCCTATTTTCTCCAAGTCACCAGTGTCCATCAAATGTTACTTTTCACTTATATATAAAGTTGATTCATATATTATAAGCTGTTTATGCCAATTCTGATGCAGAAAGATTCGCAGTTGTAACTTTACATTATTAATTTACCTTTATATACCACTTAAGACTTAAGCTTTTAAAATACAAGTTTATACTTTATAATTATTATACCACAAATATTCAAGTTTTCCTCAATAAAGTGAGATAAATTGATATCTAAAATAACTAAGCAGCAATGAAAGATATTTAAGTTTGAATGTTACATAGAATCAGAATCTTAGAGTTGGAAGAACACTAGTGTTAAAGTGGTTTGACATTGGACAACCAATGTCAACAGTTTTGTTGACAACCTAAAAAGCAGCTGTATTATGGAGAGTTAATCTAATCAAGGGGACTAAAATCAGTGTCTTGCCTCCTAGGTCAATATTCTAGAATCTTACGCTTCAAGTTCAGGGAAGTATCAGCATCACTGAAAAGCTTGTTAGATAAGCAAAATCTCAGGCTCTACTTCGGTTTTAACTGAATCAGAATCTTCATTTTATGAAACTAGTTGAGTGATTTGTATGTATATTCATGTTTGAAAAGCCCTATCCTAGAGCACAAAACTACTCTGCTTTTGCTCTCCTTTACGGATGATATAAAAATTGGAAGCAAACTTTACTCACTAAAGACACTTAAAGGACTTGAATAATTTAATGTGGAAGAGTGCTTCCATATACTACTTTAACTATATATTTTATTTTGACATGAAAGAAATCTCACATTTTTAATGCCATAATTTAATTCTAATGATAAATATAATGTTCTAAATATATACTAATTAGTTGCTAGAGTTACATTCTCATTATTAAATACTTTAAATAAGTTATAGAATTATAGAATAAAATTATAGATATTGTTGAAAACTATATTATTCATATGTATGTTATTCATATATTCAAATATATATTATTCATAATACTATATTATGTGGAATATAATTGTGGAATGTAAACTATTAAATAATTTCAAGAAAATATAATTTTTAAGCTTTCATATTTAAAATATTACTATAACTTATTATTACATAGTAAAAGTTCTTAAAAGGCTTATTTTAAGTAAGAGATAAAATTTCTAAACTGGTGCTTCTAAAATGTTTAAATATTATTTTCTTAATCATTTTGATTATATAATCTGGAGGTTTATTTAGAAAAATCTATGAAGAGAAGTTCTGATAAGAAGTAACATACTACTTGATCCTCGTTTAAATAACTATAATTCTGAATGACTAAAATGCAAATTTTTATTATATAAACAGCTCAGGAATGTGCTTCTAAATTTTGCTCAAACTTAAGTAAAAAAAGAAAATACCCCATTTTTGACTCTCACCTCAAATATATTTTGAAAGCAACACTTGTTTTTCTAATTCAACTTAAAAATGTCTTGGATATCTTATCCATAGTAAGGCCATAGTTTCCTTTTGTTTTGTTGCCATTTAATGTTCTGTTCCAACAACAAATATTACAAATAATTTGTATATACAAATACATCTATATTTGCATACATATACATTTGTATATACAAATATTATACCAAATAAAGAATGAGGGAGAGAAAAACCCACCTGTGACTTAGCATGGGCTACAACAAAATCTCAATTCCTACCCAATTAAAAGCTCCCAGTCTGCTCACAAGTTTCGGGAAGATACATTCTGAAAATCAATGGTGGGTTTGGGGGTGGGGGGGTCATTTTTAGCCTAAAAAACGTAAGTCATAACTGCCATCATAATTAGGATAGTTTATTCTGGAATCACATGAAATTGCCTTAGTTTTAATCCATGTAACTAGTGAGGGTTTTATTCTTAAAAAGCAGTTTTTAAAAATGTATTTGGTGTATTTGTCAAGTTATAAAATCATCATTAATTTTAGGAGCACCAAGCTAATCTAATCTGAAACAATCTATAATTCTATAACACATTTCCTTGTGAATGGCAAGTATTTAAATGACATTTTAATAAAAAACCTGGGAAATATTCCAACCTTCTTTCTTCTCGATTGCTTTCCTCAAGTTTCTGTAGCCTTCAAAATCACGAGGCACAGTATTGGAAGGCCAAGCCAATGAAGGACAAACCAGACAGTAAAAAGCGAAAGTGGTAAGAAGGTAAAAATGATACATGAGCTTGAAGACTTTAAAATAAATTTTAAAAGATATCATCAAAGGACAATACACAGTAAAAAGGCAATACATTTTGAATGAATATAAAGTAAGTAGAAAAACAAGCAGCATTATATCTAAGAAGAGGATACAGACTATCAGTTGAAATTATTCAGCAGTTAAATGCAGAGTTTCAGTTTATATAACTTAATAAGTAGTAAGAGTGTTTGGATGCCATTGCTTTTTTTGACCTGAAGTGGATCAATTTTCTCAGCTTCCCCTAAAAAACCTACTTTCAATGATATTCTCTTCCTTTTAAATCTTCACAGAAGACCTTTCCATGGCATCATTAAAAGAATGTCAAAAAGTAATGCCTTTCTACCATAATATGAAAATATCATTAATACTGAATACTAGCATACTACTCTTAAAACTTGTTTTCTATTTTTAATATACTACATGTGAACATCACTAAATCTAAAAAAAATTCTATTTCAAAATTATATATGAAATGGTGTTATAGTCAAATGAATATGGTTGTTATGATGTCAGTGAAAACTGTAATTTTATTAAATGAAAATAAAATTTCATAATATCACTATACTAATAATTAGAAATTATCCAAAGGACTAAGGCAAAAGTGGCAATAAAATGTGAAATGTAGCACTTTCCATTAGTAAAATTGTTTCTCAATCAGAAAAGTATAATAAAAACTATAACTATGTACTTAAAGACTTTGAAATATAATTAAACAATACTCTATACACAGACTTGGGGATCTTTACTCAATGGAATGTACTGAATACCAATATTTGCCATATAAACAAAAAGATAGATATGCTAGGCTCTAATTAAGCACATAGGAATCTTGATAGAGCACATTTCTGACCAGAATTCCAAATATATTCTTCAGAATGATCAATATTTTTAAATGAAAAGACTGAGTCTTCAGTATAAATTATTCCATCAAGCCAGTTATTTTCATGTGCTTGTGCCTCTGATTGTTTTTCACAATCAACTTATATATTGCTATTGTAAGAAGAGACTAGCAATCTTTCTGGGAAAAAATTCTAGAGTGATATTCACCAGGGATCAAAAGATCCAATATAATGGCTAGAAAAAGGGAAGTAAATCCATCACCTAAGAAATCTATATTTCTAGAGTTTCAGCCTGGCACCACTAAACACAAATATAAAGCAGTCTGATGAATTAGCAAAGTTTTATTTTTATAATTCAAGTCATTTAAAGCTAGATATCCAAAAACATGGGAATTAATGCTTAATTTAGTCTTATACTGATGAAAATGAGCAACCGTTGCTCAAAGGATATGGTTTCCTGTCAAAGAGGCTAAATGTCCTATTTTAATATGCAGAATTTTTGTTTACCTTACACAAGAAGTTTGTATTAAAATGTATGGATGACATGAGCTAATAAGTAGATAAACTTTGGATGTCTTTTTCAATTGTTACTTTAGAGAACATTGTAACAAATTATTTAAAAGAAAGTGAAGGGGAAAAATAATAATCTGATACTTCTCCATCATTTAAAGGAGTTCCATTTTTACTTCATTTCATTCCATCACATGGAGAAGGATTCTCCATTCTCCATTTCTCTTCCATTCTCCAATTCTCCCTTTCTATAAAGAGGAGAGAGAGGGGTGCCTGGGTGGCTAAGTAGGTTAAGCGTCTGACTTCAGTTCAGGATATGATCTCACGATTCATGGATTTGAGCACTGTGTCAGTTTCTGTACAGCTCAGAGCCTGGAGCCTGCTTCAGATTGTGTGTCTCCCTTTCTCTCTCTGCCCCTCCCCTGCTCATGTTTTCTCTCTCTCTCTCTCTCTCTCTCTCTCTCTCAAAAATAAGTAAGCCCTTAAAAAAAGAGGAGAGAGGATGAATGACAAACCTTGCCAACAATTTTAACTTTTATGTTACTGAAAAATAGGTAATACAGTCTCTTCAATAATTCACCTTATTTTGTTACACTCCCTCATCTATTCATATGGATGATTTTACAGCTCAATAGAAAATATGCACAGACAGGTAGAAGAATTAACCTTAAACTTCCAGATAGTAGCTAATTGTAGCTTTGATAAAGACTTTGATGCAGAAAAAGTTAAACTTCCGTGTAAAACAGCACTTGAGACATCCTCCTTGAACACAAATGCAGTTTCTGACATAAAAGTGACCCAGCTGCTACTCTTCCTACCAACACTTACTTTTGTCAGAGTCCCCATAGCCACTACAACCAAAAACTGACAGATATAAAACAAAGTAAATTAAAAGAAATGGAGCTTCTAAATAATTTGCGGCTTTAGTGGGGAGGAAAGGAAGCAGTTATGAGAATGAGGACAGTGTAGGAAATCTGAACCCATAAGTGAATCCCCAGACAGAGCTTGGAATCTCTCAGCTAAAAGAGAGTAAAAGTCTTCCCTAGATAACTTGACCTTTTTTTTTCCCCCTCATGGGATTGTGTCCAAAATCTTAGCATTTTATTTAGCGTGTCCTCTTTCAAAATTACAAACATCCTTAGAAAAGAGGCTTATTGGTTATAAGTCACTCCACTGGCGTGGATGTCTAGTCAGATGGCTTTGCTACCAAATTTGAATTTAAGGAGAAGAGAGAAGGGGTAGATGTTTTGGAACTGGAAGTAGTTCTGAATGGGTTAGAATTACATGAGCGCTAACTGGTAGACATCATAAGGACACAGGGTCAGCAGATGGAATAAAAAGAATGCTAAGGCAGAAATTACACTTTTCCTCCAAATGTTGGACATCCATGAAAGAAAAGGAAGTTTCTTTTCCATTATTTTCCTTTTCCTCTTCCCTTCTGAACTGCTCTTACCACACTACAAAATGGATAAAAGTCACTTTATGTGAGTCAGCTGGGAAACCTGGACACTACATATTCATAACATTTTCTAGAGAAAAATTAGTTCCAAATTCCAAAGAATTTTTTAAATAAACTTATTCTGTATGTAAGGTTGAGGCAGAACCCAAATTTTACAGTGCCCTCTCTGATGAATAAAATCAGTAAATATGAGGGATATAAAATAACTCAACCAGAAGCAATACACCTAAACAGGAACTATTGCCTCCAAAGAATTCCTGTGGAAGACTAGACACTAACTTCAGTAAGGCAGCAGCCATTCTAAATACTTCTGGAACTCTTTATTATTTGTTTTAACCTGTAGCAAATCCATTAGCTAAAATAACAGCTTACCTACATTTTAAAAATAGGAATTTACATTACATACGGTCTAGAAGGTATTGGGATCTACAGCAAAAAATTAACACTGATGAAGGAAATGCTCTAATCAAGCTGAGTAAAACAGTATTCATTTTCATGTTTAAATCCCCAACAAGGTGTGAATAGAGTGTGGTAAGAAAAACTATTAAATCCTACAAATGTATATATGGAGTAATATAAATTCATAAATTGGTTCTAAAGGCTTTCACACAGTTCACGGTATGCAAGAACATTTTTCCTTTCTAGGTTCACACTACATTATGTAGGTTTTAGCTCTACAAAGACACATGGTAGCATGATATGAAAATGCTTTATAAAGCACTTTTAAAAGTATCATATTATGACTTATTAATTTGGTTTTCTCATTCCAAGCTATCATTCATTTTTTCAAAGGTGATTAAGGCAGTATCTCTAAATTTACTTTATCTAGTTTTTTTCCTCATCAATACTTTTTTTAATCTCATATCACTTTTTGTTAAAAATAACTCATTTTTTCACTTGAATTCTTATGTTTAAATACATTTGTTCAGTGAGGTCTTCTTAGCATTAATATCTGCTATTATTTTATCATAATAATTATTACATCTCTCAAAATCACTGAAGTAATTTTTCACTCTGAAATAACAGCTGTTTAATTTTTTCTTCCTAAAAGCAACAGCGAAGGTGTAAATATAAAATGTTTTTCTTCTAGTACTATTATCAAAATGTTTACCGCCCTGCTTTGTCACAAAATAACCTCCATCAGAGGTATTATTTTAAGGTACCTATCATCACTATAAAAATGTCAAAAACAGCATAGGTTTCTATTTGGAGTCCCTATTTTTCATTATTCATACCAAATGGGTGATTATGGTAATATCTCTAAATTTACCTCAAAACAAAAGAGCAGAATCAGCTCATGATCTTAAGAAATGTACCCTTGCTTCTGCTTAACTATTCATGAACACAAACCACCAACCTTTGTTCGTAAAAACAAGTCAAGCCATTTGATACTTTGACCAGCTACAGAATTGAATTATACAAGAAAATAGTCATGTGCAAAAGCCCCATTTTCATTCAAGTAGTGTGTTGGATCACATAATTCTGTGACCATTGTTTTGGTTTTAACTGCCCTGAATTAAAGCTAATCATTATGTATCTTAATGCTGCCATAATCAGTCATCCATGAAAAACACCTATTAAGACATTAGTATCTTAAGAATGCAATTTCAGTTGCAATGCCTCCTAACCATAAATGTGTAACTCCTTGTTTTAATTATTTAAATCATTCCTTTTTAACTCAAGGACACATAGCAGAATTAATTTCAAAAGTTTAAACCTCCAACTAGTTTAGTCAACTGACTGTTCAAAGAAGAAATGCCTGGTTGCCTAAATAAATTTCTAAATAAACAGAGCAAAGCAGTTTAAATGTCAATAATAATTCTACAAAGCAAGCCTCTTGTAACAAACCATTTGATAGTTGTGTCCCCTTTTGAATATCTAGCCAAAAATGCTTAAAATTAATTTGCCTGGCATGTCCAAAATATGTTTAGTAGGTAATGTGACTGCACCACATAATCAGTATGTAAACATGTAAAGAATTTGTGACTATTTAACCACTCACACAATACAAGTGGTCAAATTTTTATTTTCCTCTTCTTTGCACCCAATTGATTTCAGAGGAAGATATCATCAGGATGCAAGGAAAAGAAAGCCTAGAACGGTGGTGAAAAGCTGAGTAACTCCTTGTTGAAATTTTCAAAAAGCCTAAAAAAAAAATGACTTTGACATAATCAAATTAGAAGCCCTGCAAAAAATAGTGAAGAGACCAAATGACATTAAATGACAGTCTGATGGATTAGTTTAGCCTTTAGTTAAACTAATCTAGACAGGAATCAGATTATATCCAGGAGACTACTTAATTGCATTAGAAAATGGGAAAGAAATGAAAACAGTGAGTTGTAATGGTAGAGCAAGCTTTGCAGAAAAGATGAATGAAATGCAAAAGCAGCTATTTCAAAAACAATAAAATAATTTCTAATAGAAATTTAACCTTTTTATAGTCTAAAAATCTTGCTACCATATTATTATAATTAAAATTATTTTTCTTACATACAAGTAGAGATAAACAATTAAAAGTACATCACTGCAATTGTTAGCTAATTTAAATGACATTTTCTTCATTAATATACTGTGAGACTATGCATACTCACTGTAACTGCAAATTAAGATATTCTGAAAAGTAAGAAAAACAGGGACTTATATAGCAGTGATTTTATAACACTACCTTTTCTTCTTCCTCTTTTCTTTCCTTTTCAGCTTCTCTAAATCTTTCTTAGCTAGATCTATGATTTCAATGGTCTCTTTGTCTGAGGACAGTACAGTAGGAGAGAAAGCCGATGATCCGCTGAAATACGGCGATCTCGCTGTGGCTCTTGTCAAGTTTTTTCGAAGGTTCTCATTCACTGCTTCACTTTCTAATAATTTTGCCCTGGTGAATAAAAATATATTTAAACAGGAAACATTTTTTATTGTTGTAAAAAATTCATAGCATAAAATTTACCACCCACACCATTTCTAAGTGCATAGCTCTGCGGCACAGTACCCCCATGCTGCTATGCCAACATGGTCGCCATCCACCTCCAGAACTTTTTCATTTTCTTCAACTACCCATTAAACATTAATTCCTCATTTCCCTCTCCTCCCAGCCCCTCACAACCACCATTATACTTTTTGTCTCTACAAATCTGACTACTCTGGGAATAAATGGGGAATGTTTTAAATATGTTGTTTTCTATGCCAAAAAGTTTTCCAAAATGTACTTCCAACACTGCTACAAGGTAGGGTTTTTTTTTTTTTTAAATAAATGTGCTCACAAACATTAATGTTTAGGAATTTTTTAATTCCCAGAATAATTATAAATTTGAAATAACATTCTCAGTGCTCAAAAGTGCCAATGGTAATTAGATTAGTTGCATTCTGGCCAATAGGCACTAGAGATCTTGCTTTGTAAATCCATCATTTAATCTTAAAATCTACAAGCAGCATGGTCCCCTTTCTTTCAGTTCCTCATTCATCATGCTATAATAGCATTTCCAAATCTTTGTAAGGAATAGTTAGTCAAACTTGCCTGTAACTGGCTGAAAGACATCTGGCTCCTAAACATAGTGTGGGAAAAGATGCTATCTCCAAGGAAACCTGAGTTTGATAATTGAAAACATTCTCTTGTTTGCTCAAGCAGTTCTAACAATGACAGGAGAATAATGTATGTACTGTCAGTAATATGCAAAAAACACAGAATGATGAGATTCTAAAAGAGCTGGACTCTTGAAACAAAAAGGGATTCAGAGTCCACTAGACCAGTACTTTATTTCTATTTGATTTAAACGATCAAAAATACAATTATCTACTTCAATATAATAGATTTCCAAGGTCAATTTAGCACAAGGGTGATTGACACGGGGCTATAAGAACATACTATTACTATATCTGTGTCAAAACTATATTGCACTTTTCTCATATGTCCAAGTATTTCAGAGAAAGATGCTAGATTAATTTGCAGTTATAAGCTCTAGAAGACATAGTCAGCTCTGTGCTTTTTCACTGTCTGTAAAATAATTCATGAGACTGCTGAATTCAGCTATAAACAGAGTGTATCATAAGTCAGTGAATATATATTTCAAATCAGTGTTCTCTACATTCTTTAATGGAATTGTTTTATTATATGTCTGGTATCATATGTGAGCAGAATAACAATATAATATTTTAAAATGGTTAAGTATCTGTGTACAAAGTTCCAGGTTAAATGATTTCAAAATTATTTTAAAGAAAATTCTGAATATGATGGGTCATGTTTTTAATCAAGAGCATAACCTAACTAACTATAAGATGTCAGCTTAACTATAAAACCTCAAAGTCAAAGTTTATATTTTCTGTATTTTTAATATAGCTCAGGTATATAATAATGAATGCTAGGAATAAATGAAAATATATTAAATTAGTTATCAATAATGTCCTGTCTTGTACTGGTTCATTCTTATAATAATCGGACAAGTTATTTTTTGTAATAATTTGGGTTTGCATCAGTAGGCACATATTCAATGCTTCTTCAATGCTGGTACTGATAAAAGCTGAAATCTTTAGGGATCAACTCCACAAAGCCCAAGACACATTAGCAGAAGTTCTTTTGGGTCTTTTTTGATAACAAGTCTCTCTTTCCTTCTCTTTCTCTTCCCACTCACCAACCCACCCTGCTGCCTGCATTTCATTTAATAGGAGACCAAGCAGTCAGTCATGAGAGGAAGTATACAGATGTCCTCAGGAAGGAGCAGATTGAGGGCTTGCATCTCAGCTCTGCCACTCACTTGATTGTGGGCAACTAGTCTTTAAAAATCTTTACTCTTTCATAGTAAAAGGGGAATGAAAATAATACATTTCCCTATGATTATTATGAGGATCAGTGATATACTGAATTTAAAACTCACCAGACTGATAATGTATTTAATAATAACTATTCTTATCAAAAAGTTGGGAATGATATAATTATCTAACAGTAGGGGATTAGTTAAATAAATCAATTACAATGACAAAACAGTACCACATGGAATCATGCAAAAATCATGTTAGAAAATTAGTTAACAGCATTTAAAAATGCTCATAATATCTTGTCACATTTCCAAGAAAAGACAGCAAAGGAGTATATATACTCTGATATCAATTTTGTTAAAGAATGCATTGAAATATATTGAAGAGAGATATCAAAATGTTAACATCAGATCTAGTAATGGTACCAATATGGATGACTTTAATTTTTTTATACTTGCTTCTTATCTTTTCTAAAATTTCCACAAAAATTTTAACTCCCAAAACCAAGAATTAATTAATTAGTACCCATTATTATTTCACAAGAACTAATGAGACATGAAAACTTATTAAAAGGAAATTAGTACTGTTTTATAATTAGAATAAAATTAAAAATATAAACATTCCCAAGTGGCAATGCATCAACATAAATGTGCATTATGTTAAAGGAGCTGTGAATAAATGCCTTCTGAAGAAAAAGTTTGGATGGAAATATGAATTGGAGTTGAATTTAGTAGGAAAATCACAGTATGAGAACTTGGACCTAAATAATACCATGTTTGTGAAATCCTGTTCTTTCATTTGAGACCTATGATAACTCCTTGAGACTAGCAATATTACCTCATTCTTATAGATGAACAAACTAACATCAGAGACATTAGGTAACTTGCCCAAAATTACACACTTATTAATAAATAGAAGCTTAAATATCAATCCAGGTAATCTGATTTAAATTCAAAGCTCATTTATGCTTATTCCACACATACATTATCACAGTCTTGCAATCCTAGGAGACTATCCTCTGAGTAGGATACACCTAATTAAAGAGCCATCAAAGAATTTTTGGATAAACACAACAAACTATTAATTTATACCAAGAAAGTTTCGATCCCTGAACTCAGAGCCCAAGAGTCATCTCTGTTTTCTAAATGGCTTAAAGAACGGTCTGAAAAAGGAGGATATTAGAGGTTGTATTTAGCCACTAGATGGAGTAGAAATGATTCTGTTTTGTAGGAAATAATGACACTAGTCAAGCCATTTGTCTTATATTGAAATCAAGCTTAGATATGTCCTTATAAGAGAAGAAATAGGGGTACCTGTGTGGCTCAGTTGATTAAGTGTCTGACTTGATTTCAGCTAAGGTCATGATCTCACAGTTTCGTGGGTTTGAGCATCTCATCAGGCTCTGTGCTGGCATCATGGAGCCTGTCTGGGATTCTGGGATTCTCTCTCTCTCTCTCTCTCTCTCTCTCTCTTTCTCTCCCCTTCTCAACTTGTGCTATCTGTCTCTCAAAAAAAAAACAAACAAACAAACTTTAAATAAAGAAGGAGGAGGAGAAAGAGGAGGAAGAGAAGAAGAAAAAGAAGACAAGAACCAGAGCTTAGAATTAGCCTTAATAGTTGATGAGTGCCAAAGAAATAAAAGAGATAAAGAGAAGCAACCTAGGAGGAGGAAGAATCTTCAAGGATTGAAAGACAGAGATTATCAGTTATGTCTCAAGGACTGGTTAAGATGGGATCTACAGAGTGAGATCAAAGAATAAGTTTTTGGAAAATAGGCAAGAAAGAGCACTGCCAACACAGGATAGAAACTATAGTCCAGATTGGCTACTGACTAGACCCAGGACTCAATGCCCCAAAAGTCTCCACCAAAAAGGTAAAGCCTAAAGATACATATATACCAAATAAAAGTAACAGTTATTTGAGTAACTTTACAACCACATCAGATATCTTATTTGTTTTCACTTTTTGTTTTTGTTTTTGTTTTTTTTAGAGAGCACAAGCAGAGGAAAGGGGCAGAGGGCAAGAGATGGAAAGAGAGAGAGACAGAGACAGAGAGAGAAAGAGAATCTTAAGCAGGCTCCATGCTCACTGTGGAGCCCAACATGGGGCTCAATCCCACAACCCCAGAATCATGACCCAAGCTGAAATCAAGAGTCAGATGCTCAGCCAACTGAATCACACAGGGGCTCCTAATTTTACTTCTTTAAAACATTTAAGGGATCCATTGTGCTTTGTGGAGGCAGAAGCAATGGAAACTACTTGCCTCTGTCTGAGAATCTCTAAAACAGCTCAAAGGAGAGAAAGAGCACACAATACAAGATGGGGCAGTGTTAGGGCGGCTGTGAAAGATGATATCCACTTGGTCACTTGGTTATCTTCTGCACGTGGGCAGCAGCAATGAGATCTGAGTGCCTTAGATGCTTCCCATGGACCTGTAGCTCTACTTCAAGAGAAAGTAGCTCAGCCATCACAGCAGACCATGGAACCCGAAAATATTATAGAAATGAATTGTGTCCCTGACCTGCTTTCTGACATGTATTACCCCAGCCTGAATTCAGTGGTCTTCTCCACATTCCCACACCAGGCATGGGTGTTCTTTTGACTGATTTCTGTCATTCCATATACTATTTATGTAAGTCACTCCACCTAGACTGTGAATTCCTTGTTTATGTCACAGTTGCTCAGTCCATGGCATGTTGCCTCACATACAGTGAGCATTTGTACTATGTTGTATGAACTGAGTGTTGGGGGAGCCTCTGTGTATATCTAAGAGGCAGGAAAATTGGTCAGAATTCAATGAGTCACACATAAAGAACAGCTGGAAAAGTAGAAAAGAACAGGAGTAATGAGAGATTTAAGAAATTAGAAATGACTTATTTCTGTTGGCCATTTCCAAATGTCAGGGAAAAAGGCACAGGGAGGGAGCCACCAAAGGTAACCTCACAGATAAGAACTCTGCCTGTCCTGTATGTCAGGTTGGATAAGCTCTCAATGAGAAGAGGATAATATAGAAAGATAATAAGGGAAGAGGAAGGAGAAAAGTAGTTTGAAATGTGACACCGTGGGAAAGGTTAAGTACCTATTCCCCTAAACTTAACCTCATCAAAGAGCTGAAATATCACTGTGAATAGTTACTAAGCAATATTACTAGCATATTACTAGCAATAATTACACAGCAATATTACTACACTGCAGAACCCAAAACATGTGCATTACATATTAAAGAACGTGAACTGCACCTGAGATCTTCGATTTCTTTGATATAACTGTGAATCATATTACTTATCTCCTCATTCCCTTCACCTGCAAGATAAAATATAAACTTCAGATTTTTTTTAAAGTAAAACTTCAACAAAACAGAATGGGAGAAAAAATGTTATGGAAACAAAACAATAATGCTTTAAAATTCATACAGCAGATTTCTTACTCTTAATGACATAAGCACACAATACAATATTATTATTAAAGCAAAGGCCACATTTTGTTTCTTCAAGAAACAATTTGTATTTGTATTATTTACAAATTAAGTATGTACCTTAAAATCACAGACTATATATACACAGATTGATATTTCTAGTTTAAATATTCCAAGAAATTAAAGACCACAAAGAATGTTCCCTGCCCTCTAAGAGTTAATCCTTCATTCATCCCATCTTACACACATACCCGCTCTGGAAAGAACTTGGTTGGCCTGATCACTAACAAGCTGTGTGATTCTGGTCCTCAATGCATCAACTGTCTCTTGCATGGCTTTAATTCTTACACGCAGGTTATTATTTTCAGTCTGTAGCATAGCATTCTCATGAAACATGTCATTGATGCTTTCCACACCTTCCTCGTCAATTATTCTTTTACCCTACAAAAGGAAAACATTTCCCTGTTTGTTGAGGGACCTTAAATATACAAGAGTTTTGTTTAAGGATACAACACTTTCACAACCAAGAACCCTTTTGTTTTAGCACCCTCTACTACATCCCTCTGTGGTGTATTTGTCACTAAAGAAAGTGATGGAACAAGAAGCCTTTTGAAACAAGAGCTTGGTCAGGTTGATACGCTGAATGATAATAAAGGTCACCCACAAGGAAATCTAGAGGATTTGATCTCCAAAAGGAAGGAAGTCACTATTTTGATAGACAAGAAACTCCAGAAACATATATGTATAAACCATCACAAAAAGACATCACTGCATTTGCAAGATGTACCACAAAATGTGAAGTCAAATCCATTCACTCACTGTTTTGTACTCCATGAGTTCCATCTGAAGGCGTGTGATCTCACTACGAAGTGCATTAATTTGCTGACTAGCTCTGTCCTGATTGACCATCACCTTGTTCTTGATATTTCTAGCCCGATTGGCATATTTCAGGGTATTTAAGGTTTCCATAAAATCTCTGTCTGAAGGGCTAACACATGCTATCATGATTGTTTGGCTGTAAGTTAAAAAGAATAATTAGGTTTACAGATAAAATTAAATGCTGAAATAAGCATTTTTTAATATCCTGCCATTTGAATAGTATCTTCTCTTCAGGATACCAAAAGATTGATACTACTACATTAAAAATAAAAGCAATTTTAAAAGCCTCCATGCTTTAAGACTATCTTAAGGAAAAAGACTTTTTACTTAGGTAAAACTGGGGGAAATGAGGTTATATTATCATTCTTTTACCCAAAGTACTTTGAGAAAGTACACTGCATATATTTTGCACTTCTTTACAATTATGAAGCAATGCAAATAGTTCTAAAAGTCAATCTGCCCATAATATGACAAGTTACATTCAAAAATCATTTCTTTCATTACCTACTTTATATTTTAGGATTTTATATTTTTATTCCTTTTTTCTTACTTGTAGTGTTTTTTTAATGTTTATTTATTTATTTTGAGAGAGAGAGGGGAGAGAGCACAAGTGGAGAAGGAGCAGAGAGAGAGAGGGAGAGTGGGTGAATCCCAAACAGGCCCCACACTGTCAGCACAATGCCCTATGTGGGACTCAATCTCACGAACCATGAGATCATGACCTGAGCCGTGTTGCGGATGAAATGACACAAAGACAAGACAGACACAAAAGACAGACAAAGACACAACTCTGGCCGGAGGAACAATTCTACACAAGCCCCTCTTGTGGTTTATTTTATACCCCGGTAACTGGATACAAACTGAAATCTACAAGATGCATTCCTTTACCAAATAAGGGCAAGTAGCCAAACACATTTCAAGGACAGGGGTAGCAAAGGGAGGAAGCGACCACAACATGTTTACTAAGAGGCTTGCTCACAATTCCAGCCTCCTTCTTATTTCTAAGGAGGGCATGTTCCCTCGTGTGCGAGCGGATCATTAACCTTGGATATTGTGTGCAGGCCCCTTGGCAGAACATCCTGTTTGCAGGCATGATCTGCCCAGGCAGAGAGTCCAATATGAAGGCACATCTCAGAATCCCTAACCACGCTTTCTTGTGGTCACTGTCGGGCTCCCACAAGCCAAAATCAAGACTCAGATGCTTAACCGACTGAGCCACCCAGGTGCCCCATTTTTGTTTTTTTAATTTAATCACTTGTATACTGATTTTTATATTAGTAAAGAAATTTACATAAAATCCTATCATCTGAACAAGAACAGTATTTAGTACATCCACATGTTTTATAATGTAAAATCTCATTTGTGACTGAGTGGTCAAAATTTCCTTGAGTTTTCAGCTAGATTACACAGGAAAAAAATTGAAAATTGTACTTTATGGTCATGATGAATTACTTTCCAACCAAATAATAGGATAGTGAAATGCTTGGTATGCCCCAGAGATTATGTCTGTCAATGAAACAGACATGGCGACTGTAATCAACATGGGAAATGTACAGGAACTGCAGTTAAGCAGCTACTTTACCCACTCAGGTAGGAAATTCATGCCTATCAATTCTAATCTGTAGCCTCCTAGTCTGCTTCCACTCCCAACTTCTCCTAGTAATCTCAACATAGCATTCATTGTAACCCTCTTAAAAGGGGCACCATTCCACCCATCTCTTTCTCTTTATCAATGCTTGTTAATCCTTATTTACTCTTATTCAAGATTCAACTCAGAAATCATCTAGTCCAAAAAGTCAATCCTCATTTTGCCTACTCTCTTTCTTTTCTTCATGTCCTTTGTGTATCTTTTTTGTTGATTTTATTATTATTATTTAAATTTGATAGACCCCAACTCTTGGACCCTAAACTGCTGGAGGATAAGGTTCATCAAGTTTTGTTTGTCAGTATACATGTGTGACACAATATTTGGAACCTAGTAAGTCATTAGATAGTGAGGTGTGTCACGTATACATAATATTTACTTATTGGGGGTTAGAAAGTTAAAACAATTCGTGCATCTCTAGCTTTTTCTTTTGGTAAAGAAAATAAGGTAATCCAGTGAGAGAGATGGTTGGAGACACTGATTAGAGAACGGGACTACTCAAAGTGCAGTCCCCAGTTCAGGGCCAGTCTGAAAATTATTCGTTACACGGTCACAATACATAACAAAATTGAGAGTAGACATTTTAGACTTTTACAACATTTGAACTTGCTGTAACTAATGACTGTATATTGAATGGAGTTCAAGTGTCTTTGAACTTACATGGTAAGTCACAAATGGGCAAGCTGAGTATAATCATGCACAATACTAACCCACCATAAATTGAGGATGGGATAGAAGAATTGCCCCTTCACAAATATTTTAAGAAGCACTGGGATCAAGTGCTTAATTAAGAAGAATGGTGAAAGCCAGTAATGAGAGGGTCTAAGATCTATTAGATAAGGAAAAGATCACATATTAAATAAAATACCAAACACACAAATTTCAAAAATGGTTGTATTTATGAAAACTTCAAAGAAAACATTAAACCTGTTTATTTTTAAAGTTTATATAAAACCACAACTCCATTTTAAAGGAAACCATATCACTTAAATGGATTATTTTTTTAATAAATCCTATATATTATTTTATGTTATATCTATTAGGAAATAGATCACAGTGTTAACAGTAGTTACTTGTAGGTAACAGAAATATAATTTTTTTTATTTGTGCTTTATATTTTTCTGTATTTTTCAAAAATTTTCCTATAAGCTTGTGGTAATGTTATATTAAACATTAAAAATTTATGAAAGCCATCTTTGGTTAAAAAAAATAAAAGTCACTAAATTATAACATAAATAGATGCAGCTTATTCCCCCAAATACCTTTGATCTAATTTTTCTTAACAAGTAATTTGTACAGGGATGCCTGGGTGGTTCAGTTGATTGAGCATCCAACTCTTGATTTCAGCTCAGGTCATGATCTCACTGTTTATGGGATCAGCCCCACATAGGGCTCTGGGCTGACAGTGCAGAGCCTGCTTGGAATTCTCTCTCTCTCTCTCTCTCTGCCCCTTCCCTACTTCTGTATGCACTCTCTCTCTCTCAAAATAAATAAATAATAAACATTTTTTTAAAAAGAGTAATTTATACAAACTTTACAAAACAAAGGTATTCTGTTCACTAAGCCTTACACAAAATATAACGCTTTTACTAGAAGTTCAACCTCAAAATTTTAAGCAGGAATTGAGGCTCACTAGGATAGAGTTAGAAGGGGTCTTTTCTGCTGGAGAGTTAGCATCAGTTCAGAAATGGGTGGGGGATATCGGAGATTGTAGCCAATCTGTATTTGGCTGCAGCCAATCTGAAACTCCAGGGAAATTCAAGACCCACAGTGCAAATATCTTAGATTGCTTACAGCGCAAGCAAACTGAAGGACTGAAATATTTGAAAATTACAAAGGGAGGACATTTATCATCTCTGTTTTATAGTTAGGAAATAAATATAGGAAAGAACTCCAATTTAGCAAACTTGAAAAACTTCTATTTGGCTTAAAAAACAAAAACTGGTGTCTTATTATAATAAGACCCAGAATGATACTGAAGGTCAGCCTAAGAATATAAAGGAAAAGAAAAATGCAACAAAGGAAGCAATATTGTATTTATACACAGAATATGCTTGGAGACAGATGAGTTAAGACAACGCAAACACTACATAAAAGGAAGACATAATAAAAATAATAAGATCATAAAAACAATTGAAGTCTATAAAACAAAACTTTACTCCTAAATCCAAGTAGATTTTACATTATCAAAATTCTTTGAATAACAGTTGTTCAAAAAGGAAGTTTGCAAGTCTAATTACCAGGTGATTTTACAGTATCTAATGATCTTCCCAAAAAATGTGTCAGGCCATTGAAAACATTGAAGCTTCACTGTGGTTGTCTGTAACTTGTTGAATTGCACTATGATTAAATTTAAATGCCAAAAATGCTTCCGCTTGTAAAGCAAACATGTTGATATTTATAAAAAGGGATGAATTATCAAAAGAATGAGTTTAGCTGATGAAACGTATTAGAGTGATGCAAAGTATGGAAAATGAGGACTATCAGTGATATCGGCAAAATTAATAAACAGCAAACATCCTGTATTTCATTCAATTAACATTTAAAAAAAGTTTTTCCACATGTAAAGAAATATCAAATTTTAGAAGATTTTGTAAAAAGTATGAATATTTAATTACTTTTAATTACTTAAAAGACATCACTTACTTTTCAACAAAATTCTCTTAGGCTTATAAACTAAGTGACTTTGAATGAATTACTTAACCTCTCAGGATTTGAATTAATTTCCTTTTCTGTAAAAGAGGAACAATGACTTGACCTCAGGGGATATTATTAAGGATATTGTGAAATAACCATATACAAAAGGACTCATACATTTTGGGTACTTACAAATTATTAGTTCCTCATTCTATTAATTTGCTTTCTAATAAAAACAATTCTCATAAATCACTTTAAATTTACTTTAAACTTAATGAGTAATTAAAATTCAGGAGTAGGGGCGCCTGGGTGGCTTAGTCAGTTAAGCGTCCGACTTTTGCTTAGGTCATGACCTCACGGTTTGTGGGTTCGAGCCCCACGTCGGGCTCTGTGCTGACTGCCAGCTCAGAGCCTGGAGCCTATTTCAGAGTCTGTATCTCCCTCTCTCTCTGACCCTCCCCTGCTTACGCTGTCTCTCTCTCTCCTAGAAATAAATAAAAATATAAAAAATAAAATAAAATAAAATAAAATAAAATAAAATAAAATAAAATAAAATTCAGGAGTCTGGAGGATAATCACTGATGCATACCTATTACCCCCGAGGGAATCCTGTAGCAATCTTGTCAGCTTAGAATCTCTGTAGGGGACATGGGTGGCCCTCTTGCTCTTATCTCCCAGTGCACTGATTACATTGCCAAGTGCCAACTGAAACAGAGGGAAGAAAGTGATAAAACTTTAGCAATTATAACACCTTTAAATAAAAAAGCCTATAGAAAATAATGTGGAGACAGAATTGAGAACACCTGTGTTTGGTTTTGTATTTTTGGAATATGAAGTATACTTCAAAGTTTTCTATATTAACTACTAAAAACTGACACCACTCAAAATTTAGTACTATAATATACCTATCACTCACAAATACTTAAACTTCTACTCAGAGATTTTCTGTAAAAAGAGAAATGCTATAAAATTGGTGACAAATAACCATCCCTAGAATTGTGAGAGTATCAGGGTGTATCTCCAGAAAACTGTCATTTCATGTTTCAACTTCTTCTCAACTCAATGAAGAAATAAAATGCTGTTAGTTTAGCAGATTCATGAAACTTTGTTATTACAATATAGCTTCCTTATGGTAAAACAAAATCTTCTTTAACCATAATAAAAATATCAGTATGATTTCATTGAAAAAGTGTTCCTAACACAAGAATAGCTGTCTTAAGAAATACAATGAATCTACATGCTAAGCATCCAATATTTTTAAAGTAGGTCAAATTGTTGAATGTCTAGTCCCTCCTCCTGCCACTCCTGTTTTTCTTACTGAACTAAACTAGAACCTACAGCATAAGCACTATCCTGCACCCGACTCACACTCGCCTTCAGTAAGGCAAACAGTTATAACCAAGCCTTTGTCGGGCCAGTGGATTCTGCAGAGACCAACATCAGCATTACATTGAGTTTTAGTCGGCCCTTCACCAGGGAAGCTTCAGTTTTAACCACTGGCCACACTGAAACTCTACCAGATGTATCTGAACGTACTTCAGTGGCCTAAACAGGAAAAGAGATCAATGGCTTTTGTCTTTTCCTGACAGCACAAATGGCGATTCCACCATGTTTTTCTCCTAAGCAATTCAGATCAATACACAAAGTCCAGGATCCAGGTGACTCCCTTTCACACAACATTCAACCATATGGTGGAAGCATCAAGCTGAGTGTTGGAGTTGGGAGATCTGGCTCTCTCTACTCAGCCTTCGTTGTTAATTTCAACACTAAAGGGTTGCAATCACTAGGAGCAAATTTTATTGGACAATTGCAAAATAGGACCATTTGACTGGAGTCCCCCAGCTCCAGGAAGAGAAGGAAAGAAAGAAAGCAGAAAGCACAGGCCCCAATGCTGTATACATCACAGAAATTTAGGGATGCCGTTACTTTTATGCAGAAACAAATGTCCAATTTTATAATGAAGTCAATAGGAAAAGATTTATTATATAAAAACTTAGCCTTAAAACCTTTCTTCCACATAACACCACTAGGTGGCATGGTATTAAGCTTAATTCCTATAGAATCTAGGAAAGTTCCCATTTTAAAACAATCATTACTCTAAAAAAAATTGATTATAATTCCCAAAATAAACTGATGGTCATAAATGTTAGCAAAAACTTTAATACTGAATATTAAAATATTAATTTTGACAATATATTTTTAAAGTTGGAAAGAACTAAAAAACTTTTTTAAAATTTATTTAATTTTGAAAGACAGAGAGAGACAGAGCATGAGCGAGGAAGGGCGGGGAGAGAGGGAGACACAGAATCTGAAGCAGGCTCCAGGCTCTGAGCTGTCAGCACAGAGCCGGACGTGAGGCTTGAACTCATCAAATGTGAAATCATGTCCTGAGCCGAAGTAGGACGCTCAACTGACTGAGTCACCCAGGCACCCCTAACGGAGGGAAGAATTTTAAAAATCATTTTTACTAAACATATCATTTTTTGCATATATAGCATAAAATTTAATCCAACCAAATTTTCACACATGAAAATTAGCAATGTTTTGAAGAAAAAACGCTTATAATGTGAGGAGATCAAAATTCAGTACATTACTCCTAAGTTTATAAGTTTACTGTAACTTTCATTTCTCAGCTCAGTGAATGAAGGATTTCCAGGTGTGTCTTATGTACGTTACAAAAAGGGGAAAGGACAATAGAAAAGCTCTAAGATATTCTCAGCACAAAGCTGTAGTCTTCGTCTTACAAGCCCACAGTTGATGGAAATGCCTTCTTTTGCTCTCTCGCCTGTGGCTCCAGTACGCTTCAGTCTTTCTGATCCTGCCAGATCAACAAAATGGAACTTTGCCGTCAAGGTTTCAAACTCATTCATCTGCGATGATTCAGAAATCACTTTATTGTCAGTCACATTTTCCTGCGATTGAGGAAAACAATAAAAAATATTTTATTAGTGTGACACTAAATATCCTCCAACCCTACCTTGCCCTTATTAAACATATATTAAATAAATTAAATATAAGTAAATATGTCTAATACATATAATGTTCAAAAATAGGCAAATAGCCAAATAAATGTAAATGCAAAAAAAATCTTCTGGCAATTAGAAGCCTAGACAAAAGTAGAAAGGAGCTTGACAATCAGAAACTAGCTGATATGAACTGAGGCTTTGTTTATGATGATGAAGAGAAAGCTGTAGTACACAGTCCTCAATAGGAAAGGGTCTCAGATGACTACATCCATCACCACAAAGCTGCAGCTTGCTTTATGGTTGCTGCAGACACTTACTAATGTTTTATTTCAAAATCTTACATGGTTGGCCAGCTTCAGTTTAAACAGGATCAGAGACATCTCATTAGGAAAAGGAACGATTAGCCAAACTAAATTTGGTTCAAATATACTCTCCTCGGATTTACGTGGATTTTTAGGAAAACGAAGCCTGCAAGTTTAAGAAATTAGAACCAAAAACTCACAGCATCTATCTGGGGACACATTCTGGTCTGACACAAGTGAATGGTAAATATGGCATGTGAACGTGAGCTCTGAACATTCATCTGGGTACTGGCAGTGGTCCGGGATAGGGCACCCAGCTTCAAACACTGCATCATCTGGGAAAGGGAAAGAAAGATTTATTTGAACAATATTTAAACACAATACTATACGATCAGATTTCGGAGCTACTGTCCCAAACCCACCACATGAGGGTCTGTAAAAGATGAAGATTTTCATATTATTTCAGTTACTGGCCCTTTTCAAGCTGAACTTCTCGGTATAATAGTGTATTATTTTTTTAATAGGAGAAAACACTGAGATTCCATTGTTTGTCATTTGCTGACATTTGCAGCTTCCATTCCAAAACTGTTACAGAAGAACGCTTTGGAACAAACTGAGCAACAACATGAATTTTTTAGGCCCTCTGTATCTTCTCTTGAAATATTTTTCTGTAACTTTTCTTAACAGTTTCCCTTTAAGAACCATGATATAGTCCGGCATATGTAACAGCAAAAGGTACAAAAAAATTGAGGTCTCATCCTTCACCTTCAATGAACTAAGTCCCTTTCTCTATCTGTGAAAAAAAAAACTATACATCCATCATCTTAGATTCTTTTGATGCTATGATAAATGTACTGACTTTACCATAACCCTGACATTTTAGATAATAAAATCCTGATATAAAAAAATATGGGGGAAGAAGACAAGATTTTAACTCCATATTCAATATAATGATACAAATTTCATATCTTGATCTTAAGCAAACTAGCAGTAAAGCTGATACTAAATTAAACTAAATATGCTCTATTTTAACTTTAACATAAATGTCACCTCTGATTCTGTATTCACAGTACGTGTTGTGACTCCCACAGTATAAATTCCTCCAGTTGAATCTTCATGAATTCTTATATTTGATTTTTTATTTTTTGCATCAATATCACGAGTGGTATCAAATAAATCAAGGACCTCTTCATTATATAGCTATAACAAAGAAATATCATAAGCTTAATTCCAGCAGAAATTGCCTCATGGCTATTAACATACACTGCATAATATTATCTTTCAAACATATCTTGAAATGTCTTCATAATAACATTTCTCCAAAATAACACATAAAGGGGCGCCTGGGTGGCTCAGTCGGTTGATGTCCAACTTCATTTCAGGTCATGATCTCACAGTTCGTGGGTTCAAGCCCTGCATCAGGTTCTGTGCTGACAGCCAGCTCAGAGCTTGAAGCCTCTTTCAGATTCTGTGTCACCCTCTCTCTCTGACCCTCCCCTGCTCATGCTGTCTCTCTCTCTCTCTCAAAAATAAATAAAACATTTAAAAAAATTTTTTTTAAAACAAAATAACATAAAAATAATACAAATAAATAAAATAAAAATAAAACAAATAGAAATTTGTATTATTATTACAAATACAAATAAATGCCAGATTTCTTTATAAGAGTAAGAATAATAAATGAATTAATCATGACTAATGAGTTGAAGACTAGCTAACATGATCTATTAATCATTTGTAAGAGATAAACAAATATTGATAAATATAAGTAAATGTGTAAATACCAAATGCAGACAAATCCTAAGCTTAGGGGAAAATTTAAGAATTTTTACTACTTTAGCTAAAAATATTTCCTGTTGCCTTATCACATTTCCTAATGTATCCAAAATTTAATACTTAGTATTTTTCCAGGTTCAACAGTATTAGTGTTTCTGTCAATAGTGGCTAAGAAGATTGAAGCACCACCTTAGAAGAGGGTGCATACACCTATTTTTCTATCTACATGCTTAAAATCACAATACCTAACAGCGTTTTGGAGGATGAAAGAAGACACAAGAACACTGTCTTTTCATTTCCACCATTAATTACCTTTCTTTTGGCAGAAATATACAGTTACATCATTCTTAGTTTTTACTAAATTGGGATGTCCATTAAAACCAGCAGGAAGATAACTGATGTTAATTTGAATTATGTTTTCTATTTTGTGCTATATAATGCTGAAAATTTTTATTAATGATCAAAATGACTAGCTCAGGTAATCTAGACTAGAACTAGACTAGAACCTTCTTTGGACTGAGCACCTAGAATTATAATGTTGCCATCCACCTAACTGCAATAGTGCTCAAATCCTAAATGCCCTCTTACTGTCATGTTCCTCCCACCACACTGCACTGCCCTAAATTAATCAAAATCTGCCCTGATCTTTGGACATACTAGCAGGAATACTAGCTTTTATAGCCCAGTCAGTACTACAGCCTTCATTCTATTATTCCACACACCATTGCTCCTTCTTAGTCACTTAGTTCCCAGAGCTTTGTCAGCCTACCTACATTAGAACATTGTTCAAGTGTTTATAATTTTTAATACTAACAAGAAGAATACTTATTACTTATTAGCTATTGCTACTACTAACCTATTAATTTACTCAAATGTTATTTATTGAGCACTAAGGCCAAAACTATACTAGAAACTGGGAGTATAATATCATAAGGGCTATGGTCTTAAGGATAAAATGTAAAGGAAACTAGTAACACAATTAGACTATTACCTCTAAGAATTGGGCATTCACTTTAAAATCTGGAGGAGGAAGCCCATTTTTAATTGCAGTGTGTTTTTTTTCTTCAATACTCTTGAAAAGGTGTTTAACGGCACGAGAAATAATACCCTGTTCTTCCTCCATGATGTTAACATCAAATCCTGTTCCCATTGTATATGTTTTTCCAGCTCCAGTCTGAATAAAAGAACAGAACAAATAAAAATGCATGCTTAGTGTAATAATATAACTTAAAGAAACAAAACGAACTTCTGAGAAGTTACAGCTTCTATGAAAATAATTTGGTACTTACCTGTCCATAGGCAAAAACTGTAGCATTGTATCCTTCGAAACAACCTTCAATTAGTTTTTCTATACATTGAGTATAGATCTGCTCTTGCTGGGAGTCAATGTCAAACACATAATCAAAAGTGAAAGCTTTATCTTTCCCTAGGAAGACCTGAGGTTCTCCTGGTGTGACAGATGTACATATATGGCATCCTTCAATCTTCTCTTTGGCAAGCTGTGGTCTTATTCTGTGAGAAATAATTGGGAAAAAAATAAAATAAATGGGGAAAAACTGGAAAAAAAGACTTAAAAATTCCTAGCCAAACTTTTTTAATGATTTATTTTTTTATTTTTTTATTTTTGAGAGAGCGCGCACGAGAGAGAGAGAGCACAGGCAGGAGGGCTGAGAGGGAGACACTGGATCTGAAGGGGGACAGGATCTATCTGTGCTGACAGCTCAGAGCTCAATGCAGAGCTCAAACTCACCAATGGGGAGATCATGATCTGAGCCAAAAACTGTACGCTTAACCCCCTGAGCCACCCAGGTGCCCCAGGTAAATGTTTTTAAAACACTAATGTAATCTACTACTGCTTCAGTTGAAAAGTTTAAATAAATTAAATTATACTGAGTCTATTTCAGTATAAGTTACTTGACAATCTGGAAGAATCATGAACAAGAATAAAATTAATCTTAAAATTAAATACTTTTGTGGGTGAATACTTTTCCACAACTCTGTAACAGGTAAAGATTCAGTCAAGTAAATTCTGCCACCAAAATGCTGTTGTTTGTTGTTGTTTTTGTTTTAAATTTCTTCTCTTTATTTCCAGGGAAGACAATACCCAACAGTGAAAAATTAAAAATCTCATCTTTATCTTGATGCCCTTGACTTGTCTTTTTAGCAAATTCTTCACCCATGGTTTCCAAACTTATTTAACTACTTCCTTCTGTCAGCTTTACATCTTGAAGCACACTCCCATAATATATATGTAGATGTATTCATTATAAATGATATGCATATACTCTATTGATATATCATGTATTGTGATATACACAAAAGCAGAATTTTGTAAAGGAAGAAATTAAAAATAAATACAAAAAGAAGTTCCAGTATTTTCTCTCCAAAACCCAGTGAATCGTCAAGCACATCTCCTAGGGTGTCCTCCAACTATTGGGAAAACCACAGCATTACACCCACCCTACATCCACTTCCATCTGCTCCAGATTCTAGGACCCTCTGCTTTTGCTTCTCTTTTTGATTTCAAGGCCTATTTTCAATGAAGAAAAGTAAATATGGTGATACATTGCTAAGAGAACCAACCAAAATACAGTCTTATTATATTTAATCTATAAAAGGGACTATCTTGGACATACACATCACTGACTTACTGTACCTAGGCTTTTTAAAAGATTCCTATTTGCCATGAAAAGCAGCAGAAGTTTAAGGAAGAGAGTAAAGACAATCAGTGATGGAAAACATAAAATAATAAGTACAGACAAAATAAAGGATTTTAAAGGAATCTAGTTCCACGTTTTTATTTTTTGAGATCTGTTTTTTTTTTTTTTAATGGGGTCAATAGAAGTGGAATGGGTTCATCAATTTATTAGACAGAGATAAAACCAAACCTAAGTCCAGAACGCCTGAATTTTAACCCTTTCAGATTCATCAGGATAGGTCAATGGAAGGATATGAAGCTGATACTGAAAAGGGACAGAATTTCTGCAACCCTGGATATCTAAAATAGAATTTTATACTACCAAAAAAATGTGTTAACAATACATTTATTTATGTATTTTTTCTTTCCTCTGTGATAACGCTATTCTTCTTTCATCAAGTCTTCAATTTCACTTACTTGTTTTAATGGAACACAATAGTCAATGTGGAGCTGGCTAGATACTGTAGAAAGAGCAAGAGAGTAGCCATTAGAAGACTTGGGTTTAACTAGCTCAGTCACTCCACAGCCATCATGCAGTCTTTCTCTCAGAGCTCCAGTTTCCTCACCTAGGGATAGAAACTATAATTTCCAAGGTTCCTTTTAGATTTAACACTACTTGACTGCAAGGTACTGTATTATTTTTTTTAAATGTTTTTATTAATTTCTAGGAGAGAGAGAGGGAGACAGCGTGAGCAGGGGAGGGTCAGAGAGAGAGGGAGTCACAGACTGAAACAGGCTCCAGGCTCTGAGTTGGCAGTCAGCACAGAGCTCGACGTGGGGCGCAAACCCACGAACCGCGAGATCATGACCTAAGCAAAAGTCGGACGCTTAACCGACTAAGCCACCCAGGCGCCCCTGCAAGGTACTGTATTATTAAAAAGGGGGAAGTAAAATAATATTTATATACTGCTATAAAACTAAAATGATATAACAAATTAAAAAAGGGTTTCTTAGATGAAGCTACAACCATGGACTACAGAAACAGCTAATGGTAGTAGTAGCTTTGGCTCCCTGGTTCCAAAGGAACCAGTCTTCTTTTCAAACTCCCTTTTTCCTATCTTACTTCATCCAATTATGACATGAAAACTATAACAAAATCCTCATCTTTCTTGGGAAAATCACCATCCTGACTGCTGCCAAGCTAAAAACAGGAGAGTCAACCTCAATTTCTCTCCCTTTCCTATTCCATCTACTTAACTGATCTTCAAGAGCTATTAACTGTCTCTGAAATAGTCAAGAGCCCACCAATTTCTTTCCTCCCCCATCAAAACCACCATTATCTCTTACTGGGATTATTGCAAATCTCTTCACTAGCCTGCCTGTGTCAATTCTTGCCCCCACCAACCTGTTCCACACATTGCAATGTCAGTGATATTTGTAAAATATGAAGTTGATCAGGTCACTACCTTGCTTAAAATCATTCAGTGCATTCCTAAATCCCTCTGTAGTCTTTCATCTTGCCATGCTTCATCTCTGAAATAAAGGATCTGATTGTCGATAATGGTGGTTGGGATGTCTTATTTTTAACCATTTTTCTAATAAGCTATGCTCTCTGTACCTTCAAATATACTGCTCTCTTCCTCTGGACACTTCTCCACCCTCTCAATTCCCAACTCCATTTCCAGCCTGAATATCTCATGTTTTCAGTCTCTGTTTAAATTCCATATCTTTAAAAAGCTCTTGCTCTTTGCAGTCCAACATAAAGTCGTATCTGAACACAGGCTTTCTCTCTCTTCCTCATGCCCCCAGGATTCTGCTCTCTCCCTTCTTTATAGCTGTTCTGTGAAGCTTAACAAATCCCATGTAATAAAACAGATAAAAATAAACACAAACTGTCTAAATGAAAATGAGTACTGGGTTACTATCTGAAATCAGTGCCTCATTAATTTTAAGTAAATTATTATAACCATAGGCTAACTTATTTGGCTATTAAGATACTCTTAATTTCATTTTAACATAACAAAGAAAAAGTGGATGCCATTTGAATTGCAGATATGAAAATCAATTTTAGAATGTCAATGCCATTCAGAACTTAATCTCCTAACCTCTATTCATCTGATTCTTATCCTTGCTAATGGCAAGGAGGATTGTGTTTGAAGCATGGATGATGTGCAATTCCACCCATTTGCATGGGCAGGGAGAGGGAGTGGCTTTAAAAACCAGCAAGATGGGTAGAATTCTTTTCAACTGGATCTAGGCAATGGCAGTTTCCCTGAAAGTCTGAGAAACTCCCACCTAGAAGGGGATGGTCTCCTGCACATGTAGACAATTGGAGGTTGACTATATTTCAAAGGCTGGAAATATATTCACCCTTTCAATTCCCCTTCAAATATTAGTATTTTAAATTCTACAACTTTAAATTTTAAACTCCCTAACTTTATACTCAAGTTAAGAATTCTCACATGAAGTTCTAACCCAAGCCAATTCACCTGCTTTAATAATGTGAAGAGTCTGAAATTTACCCAGCTACAAAATTCAATTTCAAAACTATAATTTGAAATTATATACAGATGAAATATAATCAACCCTTCTGGGAAATAATAGACTAAAAATAGAATCTGACACTTATTAAATATTTTGAAATACCTCCTTTTTAAGTATTTTTATGTAAAAATAACATTAAACACATTCATCTAAACCCAACACTAAGACATAATCAGTGTTAACATTTCGGTTAAGATTAACAATAATAAATAGTAACAAGGCCTTGCAGGTTTTTCCAAATGTGGATTATACAAGTAGATAACATTTGAAACTGCTTCTTAAAGAAAAACTATTATGCATAAAATCTATGTCATAAATATTTAGAGTAAGATATTCTCATATTACATAGCAATATTATATTATAAACGCCAACAATCATGTGGGCTCCACTTATAATATTAATTTGCTAATACAGATGATCTATCTCTACTTAGGTTTTTTAAAAAAATGTTACATTGGAAATGAATGCAGGCAGAGTGAGGCAGTTATGGAAAATAGTGACAGTTTTGCTAGAGAATGTGCTTTTTTTTTAGCATGAGGTACAGACCCTTTATCCTTTGTGGACCAAAGACCAATGGGTGGGTCTGAAAGGGAAAACCCATGAGGAGCCATCCAGAAAATAGAAAAGTAATTTATTGTATCTAGTTCGCAAAAATTCAAGGCTTGAAACAGAATATGATACAAATATTCATTATTCAATTTTAAGATAAAAACACATGAACAAATGTCTCCATTTTCTCACCTCTAAATCTTTCCTTGACATACAGTTGCCTTTTAGCTTCTGCTCTCACACTCTACCGAAACTGCTCAGAAAGAGGTACTTTTCATTTCCCAGTAAAGTGGATCCTTTTTAGTCTTCATCCTATCTAACCTCTCTTCAGCATTTGACCCTACTTACAACTTGTAGGGGATGAGAAAATTTTTTCTCTCTATCCTCTTAGGTTCTACTGGCTGCAGCTCTGTAAATTAGACTGACAAAAGACAGACTACCAAAGGAAAAACAAACAGAAGTTTATTTACATGTGTATTAGGCATACGCATGGGAATATCCAGTGATGAATAACTCAGAAAGTGGTTAGAAGTTGGACTTATTTGGCATATTAACAACAAAAAAAAAAAGGACTGAGTTTCTAGGACAGCAAACAGTGGGAAGGTTTGGAGAAACTAATGGAAGATAAGGCCTAACTAGTGAAGTTTGTTATGTAGGGTCCTCTGATACCATTTCTAGTGACTAACTTCTGTCCTTCCTGTTCCAGAGGGGAGGGGGAACATCATTACAAATTTATGTCCTACTTTTAGACAAATAGAAGGGCAGAGATCTTTCCTTGTATCTTTTCTTTTAATTGCCTTCCACTCAAAATAATCCTTATGCCAAAGTGGCATATTTTGGGGTGGCATATTCTGCTACTCTTCTTGTATCATATTTCTCAAATCTTTATCTGCCGTTGGCTTTTATGACATCCCTTTCTTTTTTTACTCATTCTGATTTCTGGACCACTCTTTTTCTTTTGTACCTCATATGCCAACTTCCCTTAAAATGTCAGAGTTTTCTCCTCAAAATGACATAATTATTTAGCATGGTATCTAATATTTTCCTAATCTATATTCTACTTGTCATTCCATTTTGAATTCCAGTTACATCCAGCTACATCCAACCATTGATCATTTCTTGGTCAACTTACATACTTTTATTCACCATTCCAATGTATGTGGTTCTTGCTTTGCTTGGAATGCCAAACCTTCATCTCTTTGCACAGAAACCTCTTTGTAATTTTTCAAGACCTAGCTCAAACATCTGTACCTTTATAAAGCTTTCCCTGACCACTCTAAGCTTGAATTAATCTATATAATTTGTACATGATTTTAGAATAATAGGTATCAAAATGAATTCTTATTGCTCTACTAGCAAATGAATTCTTTGAAGACAGATAATAGACCTTATTCAATTATAAAAACAAAGTAATTCAGCATTTACTAACTGAATTCTATAAACTGCTCTAGTTAAAGGGGGGGGGGGGGGATTTCAATACTGGGCATGTGATTATCACAATAATGTTGCTTCATCACTTTACTCTGTTACCAGAAACCTGATCTTGACCAAATATTCAACCATCCTATGTCTCAATTTTCTAATCTAGAAGATGGGGAGCCTAGATTTAATATTCCCAAGGTCCTTTTAAACTATTTTAATTGTTCCTTTAAGAAAGCAAAATCCTAGGGCACTTGGGTGGCTCAGTCAGTTAAACATCCAACTCTTGATTTCAGCTCAGGTCAAGATCTTGTGGTTTATGAGCTCAAGCCCCGCGTCAGGCTCCATGCTAATAGTGTGGAGCCTGCTTGGGATTCTCTCTCTCTGCTTCTCTCTCTTTCTCCCTCTCTGTCTCAAAAATAAATAAACTTTAAAAGAAAGCAAAATCCTGACTTAAAAGAAGTATCAATAAACAACCATTTTTTTCTCATATCCACCATTAGTTACACCATTTGTTCCTTATTTCTTTATGGTTTCTATCATTCCCTTCAACTTTTATAGCGAATGTACCCGTGCCATAGAAACAAGGAACTTCATTCATAAAAATATCAACACAGCTCCCTGCAGTGGCAGTAGCTTGTAAAGATTAGGGGAGATTCTGAGACTGAGTCCAGTGTGTTTTCCTTATATTGGGCTGTTTTCTGTTCTACCTTCATAATAACAATAACTGATTTTTAGTAACTGAGTGTATCAAATAAGCTAAGAGAACTAGTTTCAAGATATTCTTGATAGGACCAAAAAAGAAGATAAATATATGGGGGTGGGTGTGAGGCACTTATTGTTGCTACTTGTCCAGCTAGAATTTTAGTCATCAAACTCAAAATAATGGAGTTTAACATTTAATTCTGCCACATACTGTTCAAGAGAGCAATCCACCATGAGACCAGAGCATCCCTGCACATACTTGCTGGATATGCCAAGAATACAAGACCCTGATCGCTCTTTTTAAAATCATTTCTCAGGATGCCTGGGTGGCTCAATGGGTTAAACATCCAACTTTGGCTCAATCATGATCCCTCAGTTTGTGGGTTTGAGCCCTGCATCGGGCTCTGTGCTGACAGCTCAGAGCCTGGAGCCTGCTTCGGAATTCTGTGACTCCCTCTCTCTCCGCCCCTCCCCTGCTCGTGCTGTCTCTCTCTGTCTCTCAAAAAATAAAGTAAAATGTTTAAAAAAAAAAAAAACCCATGATATTAAAAAAAAAAAAAAAGATTCATTTCTCAAAGTCACATTTACTGCTAGCAACCTTTAGGGATAATGTCTTCCACCTGACAAAGAGCTAGCTTGCTTCTGCTTACTATCAAATCAGTGACTCCCCAAGTCTATGTTTCTCAATGCCCTATGGCCTTCAAGGCATCCATATAATAGGCCTACCTGCATTACCTCCATGAACTGGGGAAGTGGGAGAATTGGGAAGCAGTTCAAATCATCATGAAGCTTATAATGCTCTGTCTCTAACTCAGGAATCTTGTTAGATTCCCCTGCTTCTGCCACTATACATGAAACAGTAACAGACTAGATTGTTAACTTATAAATAGGGTAGAATCTCAGACTTTCACAGGTCTTAACACAAACTAACTAGGACCTTTTTTGGCAAGTCACTCTCTTAGCCTCAGTTTCCTTATCTAAAAAATGGTACTATTATGACTGCAATATCCACATCAAAGAATGTTGAACAAATGAGTTAATATGTGTCAAAGTCTATGTAGATATAAAGTGTTGTTCTTATTGTTGCTACAGCACCACCTGAAAATTCTCCAAGTCAGCCCCTTTATAAGGCACCTTTATCATTTTAAACCCGTTTGAGCCTTCCAACATGGTATGCATGATTTTCTCTTAGGCTCTCCAAACAATTGCCATATTTTTCAAAATACCCTTTGGATGCCTTGAGTTTTTAGAACAGTTAAATGTAAAACTATTTAGGTAAGGAATAGAAGTATAATACAACAGTGAACATGACCTGGATATATACGTGTACATATACATACAAATATACAAATATCTATTGCTATGCAAAGACAATCAAATTGAATGTTATACCTCCATTTGCCATGAAAAGTCATAACCCTAAAGTTAACATTCTCATAGCAATAAATAATCAAGCCTCATTATCCTACTATTCATATTAACATGCCATACAGCAGAAGTCAAAAGGGGGATTTTTATACTTTTAATTACCATCATTTTTACTATCTCCATATAGCCAATAAAGAAATTTCATACAGAATGTAACAGAACCAAGTTCCTGAGTAATGAAATCTTTTAAAAAAGGGAAATAAACTGGAGTGCCTAGGTGTGAGCTCAGTCAGTTAAGCATTTGACTCTGGCTGTGCTGACATAGTTCAGAGCCCGGAGCCTGCTTCAGATTCTGTGTCTCCCTTTCTCTCTGTCCCTTCCCTGCTTATGCTCATGCTTTCTTTCTCTCTTCACCCCCCCCAAAATATTAATAAACATTAAAAAGGTTTAAAGCCCAAATTTGTTAATATTTTTAAAAGGGGAAAATAAATTATTATAATACACTTTCTTCTTACATTTCTGACTTAAATTTGATTAAATGATAGTGATTAGAATCTTGACAAGTAGCTAATCAATGATTTATAGTTACTGAAGAAGGGATGCTGAATTACATAAATAAATACATGTCATTATAATTTATATCCCCTAGGACTTGTGCGATCACCATTTTTTTTCTTTTTCTTTTTTAAATTTTTTAATGTTTTATTTATTTCTAGGAGAGAGAGAGAGAGAGAGACAGCGTGAGCAGGGGAGGGTCAGAGAGAGAGGGAGTCACAGACTCTGAAACAGGCTCCAGGCTCTGAGCTGGCAGTCAGCACAGAGCCCGACGCGGGGCTTGAACCCACGAACCGCGAGATCATGACCTAAGCGAAAGTCGGACGCTTAACCGACTAAGCCACCCAGGAGCCCCTCACCAGGTTTTTTTCTAACTAACATCACTCATTAGCCTAAATCGAAGCATGCTGGCAATCAAACCTATGCATTTTAAAATTTATTTTTAAGTTTATTTACTTATTTTGAGAGAGAGTGCAAGAGTGTGAGTGGGGGAAGGGCAGGGAGAGAGGAAGAGAGGGTGATGCTCCACACCATCAGCACAGAGCCCTATATTGGGCTCGAACTCACTAACTGTGAGATCATGACCAGAGCCAAAACGAAGTGTCAGATGCTTAACTGACTGGGCCACCCATAAACCCCAAACCTATATTTTTAAACATATGTAATTTTGTAGTACCTTCCAGACTTTCTCTTATACCCTCACCTCTTCTATCCCTCTGTTCCTGTTTTATTAAAGGCATCACAACAAATAAGACTTTCTTTTCCAAATTGTTCAAGATATTTTGACTTTTCCCCATAAGCAGAAGGGAAATAACACACAAATGTCTTCCTTTTTGTATTTGGCCATTGTTAGTCTCTTATTCTGTCAGAATACACTGTTGTCCTTAATCTACAGTTTCAAAAATGTGACAAATTTTTCCATTACCTAAATGTCTTTGTAAACTATCTTCTTTTTTTTTGTTTGTTTGAGTTATTCTGATCTCATCCCCACGCGATTGTGGTAGTTCTCCAGCTTACTCAATAATCTGACCTGATTCCCACTTTGTGTAGCTCTTTTACTCACAGCTATCTGTGACTAGCCCACTTGGCACCTTGTTAACACCTTTGTTCTTCTTACATGACACCAATAAATCTTTCCCCTGTTCAGATCCTTTGCCCCCTTTTTTATTCTCATTTGTCAGTGTTTTAGATGATCATTATATTGGATGCTACTCACTAGTGTTCAATTTGGTATCTTACTGTTAACTCTACATTACTAATTTCCTCCCTTCCATTTCTCAAAAATTAGGACAGCTATCATATTGCTGAGCCACTGGGGTTTCTGGTCCCTTTTTGGATCTTCTCCTAGTCTATTCCATTTAGTACGCACACATTAAGAAAGGGTCTACTCATCCCCACAAGTGCCCTTGTGGTTATAAGCACTTGGTGTTATATGGAAACCAACTTGACAATAAACTATTTAAAAAAAAAAAAAAGAGAGGGGGGGAGGGGGGATGGGCATGGAGGAAGGCACTTTGGGGATGAGCACTGAGTGTTATGTGGAAACTAATTTGACAATAAACTATTTGTAAAAAAAAAAAAAAATAGAAAGAAAGGGTCTACTCTACTTTAACCCTCTACGTTTTGTTCTAGAAGAGAGTTTTTGATACATCATAGGAACTTGTACACCATTTGTGGCCTTGCTGAATTATTTTCTTAAGAGATCAGGCGTGGCATAAATAATAAGTAACATAGGTCCACAGAAAGAAATTCCCCTTCCTGAAATGGATCTTTAATTACAGTGATAATTGATGGGAAGAAAGGTATTTCTCCAAGACATTCAAGAAAGAAAGACACCTCGGTAATTCCGTTAAAGAGATTTATTCTGTAAAAAGCGTAAGAACAATGAAGCACAGCAGTATGTACCTGGCATCAGGAAGTATACATTTCTATGAATGGAAGAGATGGAGAGAAGTTCAGTTTTTAATCCATTAATGATGAATCGCTTTTAAAAATTACTCAGAAATCCTATCCTAATCTGTATAATTAGCTATGTATCCTATAGCCTCATCTCTGTGTGGTCCACCTGACTCGTTTATTCTCACTCAGGAACACCAAGAGATATGTATTAATGTTTGGGGCTGTGATTCCTAGACTAACCTACTCAATCTCTGGCTTGCAATGCCACTTAGAAAAACAAGGATTTATTTCCCTCAAGTACAGTTCCCCACTGGCTAATTAGGGAAAGAAAATGGAGGCAAAAGAATGATGGGACACTGACCTCCTCTTACTTCCACTCCCATATCTTATACCTTTTCATCCCTATGATTCAACTAAGGATACAGCACACTGAAAGAAATATTCTCTTAAGTGAGGAAACTAGTACTTTCACAGGGGAAAGCATCAAATGCCAGTTTCTCTGTTAAGTACCAGCCAGATGTTCAGAGAACTACACTGAAATATTGCACACAGGCTGACACGATAAAGAAGAAAGCAGCCAAACTCTGGATTTAGAGAAAAGTCCAATCCTCTACATCACTGTAATTAATACTTTTAGAAAATCTGGGCTTTCTTCTTTAGCCTTTCTCCCCAAAATAGAAGAGCTTCTACTCCAAAAGACTGAGGGAGTAAGGAAAAGGGACACTTTAAGTGATGACATGACACACTCACCTACTGTTCAAAATGCTCATCAAATTTCTGTTGTTGCTGGTGGCTGTATGTGGTAGCATGTCTATAACCCAAGACCATCAGAAAACTTCTTTGAGTCAACAAATCCCTAATAAATGTCAAAGAGTGTTTAAACCACAGACTTCAAAAACAAGAACAAAAAACTTTAGAAAGGTAGCTATGAGAGAGGGGGAAAAAAAACAAAGAGCTGGAAGAAAATTAAGTCTGTGCTCAATGGAATATGGTATACAAAGGAGAAATGGAATAAAGATTAGTCAGAAGAGAATACGATAGTTACAGGAAAAGCTTCAGCAGGAATTATATTTGACCTAGATTTTAAGAGGTGATTAGAATTTTCCAGGCTGAGAAGAAAGAAAAGGTCAGTTCAGGCAAAGCAAAGACAACGATACAGGAAGTACATTTGTTCCTGTTGTAACATAGTTCTTTGGGGGAAAGCACCATAATAATAAAAATCACTAGAATTTATGAATGTTATGACACCACCTAAGTAATCATCCCAACTAAATCATCTTCTAAAATGAACATCCTCATCTCTGGAAGATGAAAGATGCCACCAAAAGGCACATAAAAGCCACATCAGATCTCTGCCAAATGTCTTTTAGTTTTCTCCTCCAGAGCAGTTCTTCATCCATCTTCACCATGCCCTGTTCCCTAGGAGAATGAACTTCATGAGCTACAACAATGGGCTCCCTTCCTTTAGGTTACCATTGTGGCTTAGTGGTGGGCGGTGCCAGTAGGACATTGTACAGTAGGAATGAGGTCAAGGTATTCATTTACCTGGTTCCTTCCCTGCCAGGTCCTGTTGGTGGGTCATGTACCTTTACCAAAGGCCATAACTCCTATCAGGACATCTACAAGAGTAGATGCTGCTCACATCAGAGTACTGCTCTATCCCTTAGAGTCCTTAATGCAACCCATCCTCTACTACTTTTTCCCCAATCATTTTGTCTGAATGTATTATCTGTCTCCTGCCAAGATCCTGACCAAATCAGACTTAGTCTATGAAAATGACAACAACCCTTTTTTAGTACCACCACTGTGAAAGCATCCCCTTGAGTCCAAATACAAATATTGACCTAGAATACAGAGCTGCCAAGGTTCCTACAATACCCTAGCCCTTCACCAGCAAGTCACTGACCCGTTCTCTCTCCTAGAAAGAAATGGGATTCAAGGTATATGTAATGGATTTTATTGTTAAATATGTAATAAGTAATAACAGAAAGCTTAAAATGCATTATCTTTCTTGGTGAATAGAATTAGTTTTTTAAATTCTTATAACTTTAAAAGAATTAATACTTCACTTGTTTTTAAAACTTGAAGAAAAAAAAAAAAACTTGAAGAAAAGGTGGAAGATAACTCAAGAAGGTAAGAGTAGAGAGAAAAAGCAATCTCAGAATCAGAATTGTGATAACCAGATAATATTCCAACTCTCATTCTGAAATCAGCATGTTTCTATTTTTCTCATTGCATCCCAATTATATGGAGTATTTTCAAAAATCTTCCCAGGAAGTTCTTTGTAAATGAATCCACATGTGTTTCTGGGGAAAGGGGAGGGATCCCTTCTATGACTGACAATACTGTAGGTTTATAAAACTATTTCACCATGAGAAAACTGGTATTATAACTATAATCCAAAGTGTATATATTATTTGTGTTTACAATCATTCTGTGGAAGGGGAAAAGACTTGTCACTTCAGCTCTGCTTCTTAGAAACAGAAAGAATGGGACACCTGGATGACTCAGTTACTTGAGCACCTGACTTTGGCTCTGGTCATGATCTCATGGTTAGTGGGTTTGAGCCCCCCATGGTAATCTCTGCCATGAGTGCAGAGCCTGCTTTGGATCCTCTCTACCCATCTCTCTCTGCCCCTCCCCTGCTCTCTCTCTCTCTCTTTCAAAAAATAAATTAAACAAAAAGAAATAGGAATAATATAAGTCTGAATGGTATTGTACAAATTAAGATTCTGTTCTACAGGTGCCTAAATAGCTTAATCTGTAGATCATGTGATTCTTGATCTCAGGGTCATGAGTTCAAGCCCCACACTGGGCACAGAGTTTACTTTAAAAAAAAAAAAGATTCTGGCTCTAAACTAATAAACATAAGTTGTTGATACCAATTTTTGCCATGAGAAAAAACTCTATCACTAGTACTAAAATAAACCATAATTCTGTTATCTCCCAATAAATCCAAAGTGACAGGTCAAAGTCAAGGCAAGAAATACATATATTTTTGTAGACAAAGTATGGTAGGTATAATTTTAATATGATTCCCAATGATCACACCCATAAATAATTCCTGCCCCTTAAGTGTGATGGAGCCTGTGATTATAAAGAGGTATCACTTCCAATGCAGTTACTGACCAGTTGATATGCAGTTAATCACAGAGAAATCATCCTGGGTGGGCCTGATCTAATCAGGCAGGTGAGCCTTTAAAAGAAGGTGAAACATCAAAGACATAGGCTCCTGCTGGAATACAAGAAGAAAGCAAACACAGTAAAACCTTGGTTTCCAAGCATAATTCTTTCTGGGAAACATGCTTGTAATCCAAAGCACTTGTATAACAAAGCAAATTTCAAGAACCACTGGCTCAGTTGTGATCATGTGATTGCAGCATCATGTATTGCAAGACATCGCTCCTTTATCAAGTTAACATTTATTAGAAATGTTTGCTCATCTTATGGAACACTCACAGAACAAGTTACTCTCAATCCAAGGTTTTACTATAATCATGTCATGAACTGCCTAAAGAGAAGGATACTTTTAGGAAGTGAGAAAAGGTCCCCAAACAATAATTAGCAAGAAAATGGGACCTCAGTCATACAACCACAAAGAACTGAATTGTGTGTCACCCTGAATGAGCTTAGAAGACATGAGCCCCAGATGAGAACTGAACCCCTGAGTAACACCTTCATTACAGCCTTGTGAAACCTGAGCAAAGTATCCGGATAAGCTGTGCTTAGACTCTTGATCCATGGGAACAGATAGAATAAACATGTGTTATTTTATTTTAAGTTGCTAAATCTGTAATAATGTGTTATATAACAAAAGAACACTAATACAGAAGATACCTTATCCTCTTTCCTATACTAAATTCTCTTGCTTTAAGATTATAATCATTAAAACTATTGTTTGTGCTAACTTTGAACTCAGAATAATCAGATGGGTGTCAACTGGCATATTACAATGATAGTAAGAAATAAACCAAAGAAGCTCCATACGTGATACCACTAATCTATCTGCCCTTTTAGGGAAAAATGAACTCATCCCATTTCCAAGTTACAAACCTCCAGCTATGTTTCTTTAAGTTTTATGCTTTACTTCAAAAGTCCCTAAATCAAATGTTAGACAATATTCTTGATCTCTTGTAAGTCTTAAAATTAAAATAAATACTGATTATTATAAAGAAAAATAACTCCAATAGAAATATGGTCTCCTTCTAAGTATAATATTCTCTGGACTTTCAATTCAGAAGCAATTATATATAACATATATATGACAATAGTTACAATAAGGACTTTATATTCTGTTTCTAGGATGGTAGTTAACCTGAGTTCTCATATTTCTCTTTCTGTTTATATTTTCTACTATGAAATTGGATACTTTTCTTCTGGTAGTGGCCTTTGCTGCCTATGAGCATAAACTATGACTACAGGGGAATAGAAATAGGTTTTGCCCTATGGTAAGCTGAATACAGTCTAAATTCCCAGAACCTTACATGGTAAATATTACAGATTCAATTAAATTAAATAATTTGATATTATCCTGGATTGTTGAGGTGGCACAATATAATCACAAGTGTCCTAATAGGAGGCATAAAGAGGCTGATATGCTCAGCAGAAGAATGTCAAAATGATGCAGTGTGGGAAATATTTGACAAGTCATTGCTGGTATTGAACATAGGGGCCAAAAGCTAAAGAAGGTAAGCAACTTAAGAAAAGAAAGGGATTCTCCTCTAGAGCCTCCAGAAGGAATGCACTTTTACCAAACCATTTTAGGGCTTCTGACCTCCAGAACTGTAAGACAATATATGTGTGTGTGAGTGAGTGAGTGAGTGAGTGAGTGTGTGTGTGTGTGTGTTAGATTTTATTTTTAAGCAATCTCCACACCTAACGTGGCACTCAAACTCACAACCTCAAGATCAATAGTAGCATGGTCCACCAACTGAGCCAGCCAAGCACCCCCCATTTGTGTTTTTTCCAGCTACTATATTTGTGGTAATTTTTACAACACCAATACTAATATATGGCCTTTAGCTTCATATAAAGAGTCTAGTCCTAAAACCTGTATCATAGTCAGAGTGACTATAAAATTTTACTGTCCAAACCAGGATACTTTTGAAGTTGAAAGGAATATTATTAACAATCAGACTAGGACAACCGTCATAAATTAGAACTGTACTAGGAAAACTGAGATGTATGATCAGCCTAGTCATGCTATACTCATAGCAGGGAATTCAGTCAAATTATAGAGATGTACATTTCACCTTAAAATGAGGAGAAGTCTTTTAACCATTAATCCATAAAAGAGCAGATGGATTGTCTTAGGAGGTAGGGAGGTACCCACAGTGGTTACTGACAACAGAAAAGGCAATATACGTTCTCAAACCTGGTTCATGGGAGAATCACCTGGTATGTTTCAGTGTGTTTATTTATTTTGTTATGATTTTAATTCATATTGCAAGTCCCATCCAAGACTTACTGAATCAGAATTTCCAAAGGTGGAGGGCCCAGAATCTGTATTTTTAATTAAATTTCCAAGTGATTATAACACAATGCAGCCTAGCATCAAACTTTGAAACCAATGATAAGCAGTGATATTTATACTTTATTTGATAGTAGACCCTCTCACCCTAGGGTTCTCATATCATATACACACATAATAATGCCATTACCTCTACTACCTACTTTCTTCCCAAACACAATCTTAGACTTAAAGCCCAATATGCAAAAAATCTGAAAATGAAGTCACTTCTACTAGAAGTAGCCCAGGAATTCCTCACCACCAGGCTCCCCACCCATAGGACTACCTAAGGCTCCTTCATGAAGTCAGGACTCCTCTGAAAATAGGCCTATGAAAACCAAGCCCTCCATCATTGGAAGTAAGCAGCTTCAAGGCGTCCATTGTTTGTTATAACTACACAGAGAAGCAAATGTCTTTAAAATTATGCATTTGGAGTTTGTCTCTAATGTACTAAGTTTGGCTTTATCATCTTTGTAATAAATTGACTTTCTTGATTTTCAGTTCCTCTGTCTGAAGATGCTTCAAGTTGCTATATGGATGTAGGGTGAAGAATTTTGTCTTTCATCCCTTTCTTTAAAACATGGCAGATTCAGAGGCACCTGGGTATCTCAGTCAGTTGGGCATCTAGTTCTTGGTTTCAGCTCTGGTCATGATCTCATAGTTCATGAGATTTAGCCCTATGTTGGGCTCTCTGCTGACAGTGTGAAGCCTGCTTGGGATTCTCTCTCTTCCTCTCTCTCTGCCCCTCCCCTGCTTATGCTCTGTCTCTCTCAAAACAAACACACAAACAAACATTAAAAAAAAAAAAAAGAAAAAAAATATGGCGATTCAGGGGCACCTGGGTGTCTCAGTCGGTTGAGCATTCGATTTTGGCTCAGATCATGAAATCATGATTCATGAGTTGGAGCCCCACACTGGGCTCTCTTCTGTCAGCACAGAGCCTGCTTGGGATCCTCTGTACCCCTCTCCCTTTGTGTCCCTCCCCTATGCACATGCACATACTCTCTCTCTCTCAAAAATAAACATTTTTAAAAAGCCATGGCAGATTCAGCTCCTTATTTAAAGATTTCATTTTATAAAGAAAAAGATAAGTTGGATTTCATAAAAGAAATTTAAAAACCAATGTCATAGAGAAAATTCCTACATATAGTGAGAGATGAACTAAATAATCCTAAAGTTCCCTTGCGTATCAGCTCTAAAATTCTAAAAACTTCATACTGTGATGATTCTAAGAACAATTAATCTGATTGCCAATAAAATAAAAACATGAATCATATTCGAGAGGGCAAGTCAACCAAAGTCTCTTAACTTCCAATCACTTTGTATTTAATAAAAAAGACTTTATTCCAATGGGTCATTTTTAACTGATTCAGCAGCCTTTAGATTTTTTTTAAATTTTTTAGAAAAAGAGCATGAGTAGGGGAGGGATAGAGAGAGAGATGGGGACAGAGGATCTGAAGTGGGCTCCACACTGATAGCAGCTGACAGCAGTAAGCCCAATGTGAGACTTGAACTCACAAACCATGAGATTTATCTGCACCAAATTTGGTCGCTCAACAGATTGAGCCACCCAGGCACCCAGCCGTGGGTTGTTGTTTTTTTTTTAATTATTTTCATACTGTATCTAGGCACTGAATGGTGTCCTCCCAAAATTCTAATGCCCAAGTCCTAGTCCCTAATGTGATGGTATTTGGAAGTGGGGCCTTTGAGAGGTAATTAGATTTAAATGAGGTCATGAAGGTGGAACTCCCACAATGGGATTAGTGTCCTTAATAAGAAGAGGAAGAGACACCAAAGCTCTCTTTCTCTCTCCTTACCACTTGAAGACACAGAGAGAAGATGACTATCTACAAGCCAGGGAGTAGGCCTTCCTCTAACACCTTGATCTTGGACTTTCTAGCCGTCAGAATTGTGAGAAATGATCACATGTGTTGTTTAAGCCACTCAGTCTACACTACCTAATTACAGCAGCCTACACTAAGATATGGATTCACTCTATGAAACAACTCTAATATCTTAAACTATCATGCGTGCTAAGTGTTCTGAGGTAGGACTGACCATGAAAGAGTCTCATTGGGACTCAGGATATAAGTAGACTTTTTTAAAAAAAGTAATTTTAGCAGCCCCCCAAATTAAACCGTTAACAAGCCATACACACACACACACACACACACACACACACACACACTATCACCACCACCACCATACATTACCATGTGGAATGAAATTACCTATCAGTGAATTTATCTTTCTAATTGTTAAATTGTACAGATTTGCTTCACTTTTTACAGATTTTTTTTAGAAAGCCAGCTGAATATCATTCATAGAGCTTTATTTTTTTTTTCATGAAGTATCAGCAATGAAACATGCAAACAGCTTTCCCCATACAATACTCACCAGTTTAATTTGTCTACTACCTTTATTTTTTGAGAGGGCATAGAACAAGATCAGAGGGAAATGAAAAGGTCCCTGGCTAGTGGGCAAGAGAAGTATATAGGAAAGCTGGTTTTCTCTCAAGACATTCTAGTTCATGCATTTATCTTTGATAAATGCACTTAATCCTTTTCTTTGAGTTGAAGATCAGAGAAAATAGCTATATCTCATCCATTAGCACAGATACTAAAAGAGCTGGGAACTACATTTGTGCATTCCAAGGAAACAATCTGAGTGTTAGGAATTGAATAAAAATGTCATTAGAGATTTTTGAACCACAGTAAGCTCTGTAAACCATTAGCTTCCCCCTCTCTGCAAAGGCCTAATATCTATAAGTAGATTAGGAAGGTTTCCATTTTATCTACAAAATGATATCATAAATAACAGATATTTGAAACCAACTGTAAGAATTAAACATTTTCAGAAAAAAGAACACTTCCTAGAGTTGATTCAAGTTAACAAATAATTTATTATGTAAATTATTTTCTATACCTCTATATGTAGGATACGTGCTAGACACCGCAAGAGAAATGAAGATGAATAAAGTTGGTTTCTGACACCTGGGAATTTATCACCTAATGCAAGAAATGAGGCATATACTAAAATTAAAGACCATAAAAGAGGCTTAAAGCCTAACTTCTCAAAGTTTTATACATAAATTAAATGGGGAACTTATAAAAATACACATTCTGATGATGAGGGTATGGGTGGGAGATGACACTATATTTCTAAGAAGTTACAGGTAATGCTGATATAGGACTCTTGAGTTTCAAAGCCTACCAGTTAAAATAGGAGGAAGAAATTACCTCAAGTTAGAAAAGGGAAGGAAGGATAGTCATGACAGGGGGAGAGAAGATGATATTTAAAAGGTCTCTTGAGGGGCGCCTGGGTGGTTCAGTCGATTAAGCGTCCGACTTCAGCTCAGGTCATGATCTCATGGTTCGTGTGTTTGAGCCCCACTTCGGGCTCTGGGCTGACAGCTAGCTCAGAGCCTGGAGCCTGTTTCAGATTCTGTGTCTCCCTCTCTCTCTGACCCTCCCCTGCTCATGCTGTCTCTCTCTCTCTCTCTCAAAAATAAATGAAACATTAAAAAAATTAAAAATAAATAAAAAATAAAAGGTCTCGAGTAGATAGGATTTTGAGTAGGAATAAATGAAAGGTAAAATGAATCAACCAAAGAAACATGTGCTTTTCTACTAATAGAGTGTTTCTCACTTAAAATAAATCCTGATAGGGGCACCTGGATGGCTCAGTTGGTTAAGTGTCCGACTCTTGGTTTTGGCTCAGGTCATGATCTCACAGTTCGTGAGTTCGAGTCCTGGATTGGACTCAGCACTGATGGTGTAGAGTTCTTAATATTCTCTCCTCTCTCTCTCTCTCTCTCTCTCTCTCTCTGCCCCTCCCTGCTTGTGCTCTCTTTCTCTCAAAATAAATAAACTTAAAAAAATAAACCCTAATAATGATTATAATAAGCTCTATTGTTTCTAAAGAGCCTTCTCATATTACCTGTAGAGATGTAATGGAATTCTATTAAAGTGTGATTCCTAATAACTTAGGTTTCCAGACATCGCACAGACAAGCAGCTTCACACTATGGTAGTATAATCAATGGTTCATGGGATGCTCGCAGCTCTCAACTCAACAGATATTAAAGCTTATAAATTTGATTCTGGATTGCATTCCCCACTCCACAATCCTTGGCCAAGGCTGCCCCAAACACTAATAGCCACATCCATCAGGACAGGAGTCAGACTGTGGAGGAAAAAAAAATATACAAGCAACACAGGACTCTGAACATCTATATTTCATTTTCTTTTTTTCTTTTTTATTTTTTTAGGAGAGAGAGAGAGATAGCGTGAGCAGGGAAGGGTCAGAGAGAGAGGGAGACACAGACTCTGAAACAGGCTCCAGGCTCTGAGCTGGCAGTCAGCACAGAGCCCGATGCGGGGCTCGAACCCACGAACCGCGAGATCATGACCTAAGCGAAAGTTGGACACTCAACTGACTAAGCCACCCAGGCACCCCTATATTTCATTTTCTATGGCTGTATAACAAATTACTATAAATTTAGGGACCAAGATGATGCACACTTATTATTTCTCAGTTTCTGTCAGTCAGAAGTCCAGACTGGGGCCTCTGTTCAGTCTCACCAAGCTGAAATCAAGCCATCATCTGGGCAATGTTCTTAGCTGGAATTCAAGGTCCTCTTCCAAGCTCATTCAACTTGTTGGCAGAATTCAGTTGCTTGCAGCTGTAGGAATGAAGTTCTTGTTTTCTTGTTAACAGATAACTAGCTCTCAGCTCCTACATTCCACCCTTAGGTCCTAGCCAGGTGGTCTTCTCACAACATGACCGCTTGTTGCTTCAAAACCACCACGAGAATTTCTTGCTCCAATCTGCTAAAACTAAGTCTCATATAGCATAATGCAGTCATAGGAGTGACATCCCATTGTTCTTGCCAAACTCTACTGCCTAAAAGAAGTGACAAGCACTGCCTGAACTAAGGCAGAAGGGATTACAGAAAGACATTGAACATCAGGAGGTAAGGATCACTGGGTGTCACGTTAGAGTCTCTTTGCCATGGTCAAGTAAGTTCTTTCTCAGAAATTGTGACATTTGATTAGAGATTTGAAGAATGAGGCATCAGCTATGTGAAAGCAGAGGGCTGAGGAGACAACCACTGGGAATAGGAAGGGGAGGGGGCACAAGGAAGGAGGCAGCCGTGAAAATGACTGCTACCAGTAGTCCTATTTTTTTTTTCATTTCATCAATGGTTGCTAATGACTGTAAATCAACTTTTTGGTGTGAATTTTATAAATCCAACTACCCAAGGGGCTCCTGGGTGGCTCAGTTGTTTAAGTGTCCAACTCTTGATTTGGCTCAGGTCATGATCTCATGCTTCGTGAGATCAAGCCTCACATCAGGCTCAGGGCAGAGCCTGCTTGGGATTCTCTCTCTCCCTCTCTCTCTGCCCCTCCCCTGCTCACACATTCTCTGATGCTCTCTCTACCTCAAAATAAATAAGTAAACATTTAAGAAATAAATAAATACCATTACCCAAGTTCTCAGCTATTTCATGCACATCATCGAGGTAAGCATCAATGTAAAAGACACAAGAAAAATACTGTACATTTTCAAGTGTCAACTTCATCTTTGATAAACTTAGTAAGTAGTTTACACACTGTTATATTAAAAACAAGCATATTTATAGAATAGGCATATGAAATGGAGTAAAATACAAAATTTTACTGATTTTGTAGATAAAACTTGAGGCCTCTCTCAAAGAAATTTCCCACTTGAAAGTATATGACACATTTTCTCTCTCTGAAGTTAAGGGACACTTGGTGAAAATGCTTGACATTCAGTGCTATTTTAGATCTACTGGGTACTTCATACCTCATTAAGTATTAATAAGAAAAAAAAATTCCCAGGTGAAGAAATAAATTTTTAAGCACATAGTCTCAAATGTAATACACATGAGCATATCCACTGTAGCCTCTGGAAGGAAAACTGCAGACTAAATTGTTATCAAGGCAGTTAAATTTATATACCATGCAGTCAGACACTGATGCCTAGGGTACTGTACTTTACAATTATACTATCCAACTACTAATTTTTGATAGAGTGATTAAAGTTTTCAGCTTTTGTTTGTTTGGGTTTTGTTCTTCTTGTTTTTAAGATCTAAATGTACAGTCTATGTTTTGTGGAATAAGTTGTTAGCAGCAATCAATAACCTATTCTCCTCCTTTTACTTATTAGTAAAATGTTTCACTCTTAATAAAATTTTTATCTGGGCACTCTGCACATGTTAAGCATCCTTGCAGCTAGATGTGGTTGTAAGTTCTGGCTAGTGTGAAGAATGGTCTTAAATGGAAGAGATGGGCCTTCCCTTTTTTTTCCTTCCCTTCTCAGTGGGAGGTGCACAAGTGGTGCACCATCTTGGATCATGTAGACAAGGGCAACATGCAAAGGATGGTGGAGCAAGAAAACAGAGGAATCTTAGATTCCCAACACAATAGAACTTAGCTTTGTGCTGCTTCTGCCCAGGCTGTAATGTGGGAGAGAAATAACCTCTATTTTGATTAACCCCTTATAATTTAGGGTCTTTGTTAGAGTGCCTGAACCCATGCCCTAACTAATGTAGAATTTGATGCCCACTCCAGCAGAAGTAATGGTATGTGGTACTGACTTAGAGGCTGAACAGCAGATGGTGAGGAAACAGCAAAAAGCAGCTAACTCTTGCTATGACACAGCAAAACATTTCATCAAACTGCCATCTTCAATGTTAGTACCTTGAAAGTATTAACCAAGTCTCAAGCTTGAATGAAGCTATTGGGAACGTTAGCACATACTGGCTATTTCCTGCTGCTTTCAACAAAATCCTTCGAGATATAAGCTCAAGCCTAAGTAACACAGTATGAAGCAGATGTAGAAGGGAATTCTGTTCTCCAGAAAAGAGTTCACACCACCTATAGCTTGAAATCTCAACTGACTGAGGGTCTGGTAAAATGGGGCTTCCTAGAGTTTAAAAGCCAAATTCTTTTATATTCCAAATAAACATAGGTAAACATGAGTTTTAGAATATATCTGATATAAACCTGGGACTGATAAACCTGATATAAGCCAGACAGTGAGAGCCAGTATGGCAAGATATTAAGGACACTATCTTCTCACTAAGCCTCAAGGTAACTGTCCTTGATTTAGAAGCTGGAGGATTTACAGAGCACAAAGGCAAACAATTAAATTTCAGTACTCTGGGTCACCTGGGTGGCTCAGTCAGTTAAGCATCTGGCTCTTGATTTTGGCTCAGGTCATGATCTCATGCTCATGAGATCAAGCCCCTCGTGGGACTCCTCACTGGGTGTAGGGCCTGCTTAAGATTCTCTCTCTCCCTCAGCACATGGGTGGCTTAGTCAGGTAAGTGTCTGAGTCTTGATCGGGGCTCAGGTCATGATCTCAGAGTTCGTGAGGTCAAGCACCACGTCAGGCTCTGTGCTCTCTCAGAATAAATAAACTTAAAAAAAGAAAGATTCTCTCTCTCTCTCTCTCTCTCTCTCTCTCTCTGTTCCTCCCCTGCTCATGCACATGTGCTCCCTCACTTCCTCTCAAATAAATAAATAAATAAATACACAAAAATAAAATAAAACCCAGCATTCTTAGCTGGGAAAAAACTAACAAACCAATACACACAATTATGTCTTGATTAATGTTTGCCTATGGTTACTCACCCTTGGGACTAGTTAGTGCAAACAGGGATAAAATCCAATAACATTTTTGAAGGCATGCATTACATACACATAATACCTGGACTATAAAAGCCCATAATTGCTCAACCCAGTGACAACCCCTTGGACTCCTTTTCCTGCACCAGCAGAAAGCCGGCTTGGAAAGCTATCCATTCCTAAGAAAAGGGTATATTTTTCAATGCTCACTTTAGATCTGGCCATGGGCAATAACAGACAATAAACAATCTCCCAAAGGACAAAGCCAGAAACCTTGGAGAGTAAGTGATTTCCTCCCCAAGGGCAGGGGGATAAGCTTGCCAGGAGGACTAACAAAGAACTTCTTCTACTACCAGGATAAAAATCTTCATGATTCCTACACACAGGATTTGACTCTTGCGGAGTGACTATTGGGTTTCCAATCTTCCCTTTTTCCAAATAGAGTGTCTTATCCTGCTTCTTCTCTACCATTGTCTTTTGAACGTGTTACCCTGCATTGACTTTACCATTGTATATTGGATGTGCATTCAGGCAGGGAGCAGACAGCCGATAAACTAGCTTTCAGATCAGATACACCAACAACAAGAAATATCAGAGCCTGAGAGAAAGGACTGACTTCACATCACCCAGGTATAATAAACTATGAGATGGATGACTCTTGGAAAGGAAATGGACATTTTTCATGGTTGGCAGAGAGCGTGCATGTGGCAGAAACTGCTAGCCATCTCCCAAAATCTATGTTTTCTTTTTTCCATAGCAACAGAAACTTTAGCTAGGTATATGGCATCCTACATTTCCTAGTCTCCTTTGCTACTACATATGGTGCTATGACCGAGTTCTGACTAAAAAACAAACAAACAAAAGCAACAAAACAAAACAAAAAACTTCATATGTGCTACTTCCAGGTCAGTACCTTAAAATAAAGGAGTATGTCCTCCCTCTTCTGCTATTTGCTGGAATATAAACATGGTGGTTTTCATGCTGAGAACAAACTGAGGACTGATGGGTGTCGGGGGGAGGGGAGAGATGGGCACGGAGAGAGGCACTTGTGGGGATGAGCACTCGGTGTTATATGGAAACCAACTTGACAATAAATTATTTGTAAAAAAAAAAAAAACAAAAAAACATGGTGGTTTCCATCCGTAAGCATGAGATCAATATCCTCAAGACAACCAAGTGAAAAGATAGAAGAAGCCTGGATCCCCAGGATTGTGCAGATTCCCTCTTCACCCTGAACTAGCATATCGTACAACAACTGATGTTTTGGATCTCTGTTAGAGCAGAGATAAATGCTGAGATACAGCAGAGATAAATCAGCCTATATCCTAATTTACACATACTTATAAAACTATGACAAAGAACTTTTCAGTTTAATGTCTAGATATGCGTAGAGACACAGAGAATAGCTTTAAAATCCTATTCCACCTAAACTGCTAATTTACATTGTGACTCACTATGGTAATTCTGTGTTTTTAAACCATTTGCTACAAGATAATAATAGTAGTTAAAATACTTGCTAAATTACCACTTATTTTTTAAAAATTAGGAAAACTCTAAACATACTGAAACCTCACTGAAATGAAATGCATTCTCTAATGGAAATTTGTAAACAGTAAGAAGACTTTAAATTATAAAATTTGGGAATTCTTAAATTAATTTGTTAAGATGGCATTTCTCAATGTAAATTTTTTATTACTGCATATGTGTTTTCAAGTGTGTTAGAATTGAGACTTTTCATCTATTTGTTCCATTTAAAAAATAACTGCAAATGAAAAAATCTATCATACAGATTAATATTTATTTATTCAATATTTAGTTACTTAATATTTATCGAATAAATACTTATGTGCATATTGCTGTCTCCTGAATGTCCAAGAAGAAAAATAGTTAAAAGATATGCACATAATGCTTTTCATGTATCTGGCTTCCCAACAGCTGTCAAGAGGGCTAGAGAACAGAAACCCAGTAGGACATGGGGCAAATGTTGACCAATGACAGACATGAGACAGGAAGAAGAAACAGTTACATTATTCTCTTTTCCTCTCTGCACCAGACTACTCTGAAATGAGTGTTTCCATATGGCTTATCCAGAGACAAACCTAGTGATAAGGCCATATTTGCAAATGAATAAGGTGCACTTTGTATTTGCTATCCTGTTTTGGCTGCCTTGCTTCCTTTCTTCCCCTTCACTTTTTCTACCCTGGGGATGTACTCAGGTAGAGCATGAACTCCTCAACTTTGCCTCAGGCTCTGCTGGAAACACAGCCTGAGATAGACAACGTTAAACTAATTGAGGCATCTTTCTGATACTTTCCCCAAGAGAATATGAGAAAAGAAACAGGATTTTAACTTACCGCTGTGCTTGCAGTGGAATAAAAGAGAAAGGGCACTAATCCAGGTTGAACATTTACAATGCATCTGGCACTGTACTGAGTTTTCGTGTTATTTCATATAATCTCACTTAATCCTCCCAATGTACCATCCAACTTTATCAATGAAGAACAAGGAAATACAGAAGTGGCTGAGCTTTTAACTGCAACACTGAGCCCACCAAAACAGAACAAACATCACAGCGTGGCTTCTGTGCAGCAGCCAGCCAGATTCCTGCAGGCATCTTCCAGGACTGGCATATCTACAATATGTAACCAATCTGCAGGAAATCCTTTAGTCTTCCTTTCCTCTTCATTCTGAATGCTTGCTTTCATCTTTTTTCATTTCACTATTCAGATGCTAATCAAAGCTCAGGGGCAGCCAAAGAGCACTTTCCCTAAGCCAATTGTTCTGTAAATGTGGAACAGCCTGCAATACGAATGTCATCTACGTGTCAAATTTCACAGTCTTTGTCTAGTTGCCTTTTTTTAAGCAAAAAAACAAAAACAAAAACAAAAAAAAACCTGTTGAATTTGAGTTAAATTCAAATTTCATTTTCTTTAACCAGATCTTTAAAGAAACTGCAAGAATTCTATCCAAGCAATCCCATTTACTGTTTTTGGCAAACCTATTTACAAAAATTAGACACAAATAAAACAATGGCTTGCATATTTGCCAATTGTGCCTTTTCTGTATGCATTTTACAATTAAATAGTAGTGTTATAACTAAATAGTATTGGTATCCAAATTAACAGAAACTACAAAGATTCTACAGATTTACAGAATAATCACAAACACTCATGTGATCCATATATTGCCGGGCACTGTTTTACATGTGTTATATTTGTTAACTCATTCAACCTCAGAACTGGAAAAGATTTTTAAGACATGTAAGTTCAACCCCCGACTACTACTTAAATCTCCTCCATGATTTTGTCATGAGAATATACTTCACTGACCAGAAGAGCTCCCATGTTAAAATCAGAACTTGGTCTAACACTTACTCATCAGGTAACTGATTAGGAAAATTGATCTGTATGGCACTTTTGGATGTCATTTCCTTTGACACTTACAGTGATCTTACATGTAGTTATAGCTGCTAAATCTTTACCTCCATTCCAATCTCTTCCCAGAGTTCTAGGCCCGTCAAATTGCCCAGATATCCTACAGATACCTCAAACTCAGTATGACCAATACTATTCATACCATCTTCACATACCTCTACTCTTCTGAGATCAATCTTTAATTCTGTTAATGAGAAATCCCAGAGTCATCCTAGATTCCTTCTCTCTCATACCCACTTCACATCTAATACATTATTAAGAGTTGTTCATTTTGTCTGTGTAAACCCTTTGAAATCATTATCTCCATTTTAACCATTCCTATCTTAGTTCAGGCGAATGTCCTTTCTCACCTGGATAACAGCCAACAATCTTCTCACTGTTCTCACTCACCAGTCTGCCCATCTCCCTAACCTATACCTTATACTTTCTTTTTCTTTTTTTTTAAGAGAGACAGAGACAGAAAAGCATGGGTGGGGAGAGGGGCACAGAGAGAGAGAAAGAGAGAAAGAATCTAAAGCATACTGCAAACTCAGCACAGAGCCCAGCACAGGGCTTGATCCCACACCCCTGGCATCATGACTTCAGCTGAAATATGGAGTCGGATGCTCAACCAACTAAGCCACTAATGTGCCTCACCCTATGTACACTTTAAACTGTTTTCACCTGCCTATCTTTTAAAAATATCAGTGGAAAGGGGCACCTGGGTGGCTTAGTCGGTTAAGCGTCCGACTTTCGCTTAGGTCATGATCTCGCGGTTCGTGGGTTCGAGCACCGCATCGGGCTCTGTGCTGACTGCCAGCTCAGAGCCTGGAGCCTGTTTCAGTCTGTGACTCCCTCTCTCTCTGACCCTCCCCTGCTCACACTCTCTCTCTCTCTCTCCTAGAAATAAATAAAACATTAAAAAAATTTCCTTTAAAAAAATATCAGTGGAAAAATGTTAAATTTTCCTATTTAAAATATCTTAATAGCACATGAGGGAGGGGGTGGGGGATAGGCAAAATAGGTAAAGGGGATCAAGTGGTACAAAATTCTAGTTATAAAATAAGTAAGTCATGGTAATGAAAAGTACAGCACAGGCAAAATAGTCAATAATATTGCAATAACTTTGTATGGTGACAGTAAGTACACTTACGGTGAGCACTGTATAACGTATAGAGTTGTTGAATCACCACGTTGTACACCTGAAACTATTATAATATTGTATGTCAACTATACTTCAATTAAAAAATAATACCATTCCTGACCCATTTATTTCCACTTTCCAACACTTCAGGCTCTCTCTTTCTCCATAGCTTTAGAAATGTTCTATCCTCTGCTTGAAGTGCCACTCCTCAGGCACCCATCTCAACCACTCCCTTCTTGACCAGCACCATTTCCTATAGGAGGCCAGCCCAGACCTCCTAAGGGTTAAGGCCACTTTCTCTGTGTTTCCATTGCACTTTAAGTAGAGCTATCTGTCTACCTGTATCTTTTCCCCATTATACCATGAGATCCCCAAGAGTAGAAAAGGTTTTCATCTTCTATCTTCAGTAGAGAGCAATAGTCAAAACTTGATAAAAACAGAATTAAATAAATGAGCAATTCAATAATGCATGCTACTAAACAAAACTTTATATTTTTACATTCCTAAAGGGGAGACAACACTTTCCCTCAAATCATGAATTAAAAAGGTAAAACAAAAATTGTATGGTTATACACATACATACACATGTGCACTAAATTATCATATCATAGAATTTGAGAGGACCTGAAAGATTGTTTATTCTAACTCCTTCATTTTACCAAGAAGATAATTCAAGCCAGGAGAGGCTAAAAGACTTGCCCAAGATCTTAAAACTGGAAACCTACACTAGTTTAGAAACATATTATATTTGTAATTTGCTCATTGTTTGGGGGATTTGTGCTCATTGAATCTAGAATGTCATTGAGGGCCTCCTAGTTAAGTATGAGTAAGATAATAAGTACATTTTCATTTCCAATTAATAAACGCAATAAGCAAGGGTTTATACAATAAAAATATAAAACAATCTTAAAATAACTTTAAAAATTAAAAATGAAACTCTTGGAAAGGTGATACATATTTGCCATATAGATGCAAAGTCATCACCCTGGAGACAATTAATCTGGGCAGGGGCGGGGGGTGTATGTGTTCTTATTGCTGATATAACAAATTAGGACAAACTCTGTGGCTTAAAGCAACACAAATTTATAATCTTACAGTTTTGTTGGTCAGAAATCCAAAATGAGTCTCACGGGGCTAAAATCTAGGCACCAGGAGAGCTGCATTCCTTTCTGGAGGCTCTAGAGGAGAATCCATTTCCTTGCCCTTGTTAGTTTGTGAAGGCCACGCTTACTCCTTGACTCATAGCACCCTCCCTCCATCTTCAAAGTCAGCCACAGCTGTCCAATTCTCACATCACATCACTCTGACCTCCTCTTCTGCCTCCCTCTTCCCTATTTAAGGACCCTTATGGTTACACTGGGCTCACTCATATAATACAGGTTTACCTCCCTATTTGAAGATCAGCTGATTAGCAACCTTAACATTTCATCTGCTGCCTTAATTATTCTTTGCCATGTTATGCAACTTATTCACAGGTTCTGAGGATTAGGACTTGGACATTTGGGGAAACTATTATTCCGCCTACCAGGGTGGTTGAGGGGTTATATGATACAATATGATATATGATATATATTTTTCCTCCACATCAAGTAAACATCCAATGATGTGGAGGAAAAATATCAAAGAAAAAATTAATTTCAGTCTACATAAATATCCATCCTATTTCACTAGCAAATATAAACAGAGAAAGTCTGGCATTTGAGACGACATTATAAGACCTCTCCTTATGTAGATAAACCAGCCTATATAGGAAGTTACTTGCTTCTTCAAAAGAAATAGAAAGTCATTAAGAGCTGAAAAGCTGAGACCATACTGCCTAAGAAGCATTTAACTCCAATCTATCTTAACTACTGAAATCATCCTCAGAATTTATTAATGGAAAAAAATAAATTTGAGGGGAGCCCTGAGAAAAATTTTCATCTCAACTCCAGGATTATGGGGGAGTACAATGACAAGAAAAAAGGAATCCTAGTTTAGTGTTACCATAATTGAAAAGTAGGAATTACTGTCTATATTGACTAATATATACCTGGTTTTGTCTTACCTTTCTAAAAATATACCCTTTTGGAAGATATATGAATAGATAATAAACACATGGGGTAAATCTTCATGACCTCCAATTTGGCAGTGGATTCTTAGATATCACACAAATAGTACAGGTAATAAAAGAAAAAAATCAATAAACTGGACATGATCAAAATTTTAAAATTTTGTACATCAAAGTACATTATCAAGAAGATGAAAGATAATCTTCAGAATGGGAGAAAATATGTGTTAATCATATCAGATAAGGGTCTAATATCCAGAATATAAAAAGAAGTCTTACAATTCAACAATAGACAGATAGATAAAGAACCTAATTTAAAAATAGGCAAAGAGGGGTGCCTGGGTGTCTTAGTCGGTTGAGCGTCCGACTTTCGCTTGGGTCATGATTCACAGTTCGTGGGTTCGAGCCCCGCGTCGGGCTCTGTGCTGACTGCCAGCTCAGAGCCTGGAGCCAATTTCGGAGTCTGTATCTCCCTCTCTCTCTGACCCTCCCCTGCCCACGCTGTCTCTCTCTCTCTCCTAGAAATAAATAAAAAATATTTTTTAAAAAATAGGCAAAGAATCTGAATAAATATTTCTCCAAAGAAAAATACAAATAGTCAAGGACAGGAAAAGATGCTGATATCCCTCGTCATTAGGGAAACACAGATTAAAACCACAAACAGATACCATGACATATCCAACAGGATGGGCTATGATCAAAAAGACTAACAAGGTCAAGAGCTGGCAAGGATGTGGAGAAACTAGAACTATCATATACTTCTGGTGAGAATATTTAATGATACACCTACTCTGGTAAGCTGACAATATCTTATAAATTGAACATATATTTACCATTTACCCAGTAATTCCATTCCATAGGAATGAAACCATATGTCTACACAAAAGCATGTGCAAATATTCACAGCAGCATTACTCAAAATAGACAAACACTAACAACATTCCAAATATCCACCAATTGGTGAATAAAGTGGAGTATCGCTATACAAAGCAATACTACTCGGCAAAAAAAAGGAATGAAGTACTAATACACACAATAATGTGAATGAACCTTAAAAACATAATACTAAAACAAAAACATAATACTAAATGAAGACACAAGACTCAAAAGACTAAATATTATGGTTCCATGTATAAAAATTTCTAGAAAAGGCAAAACTACAGAGACAAAAAGCAGATCAGTGATTGCCCGGGAGTGAGGTAAGGAAGGAATGCCTGCAAACAAGCACAAATTGGGATGGTAGAAGTATTTTAAAACTGGACTATGGTAATGGTTGCACAACTGCACAAATTTACTAAAGTTTATCAAACTATATACCCTCATGTTGGGTGAATTTTATGGCATATAACTGTTAAAAACTTATGTTTCAGTTCTTTATAATTCACAACTTGTGCTTAAAATTAGGATTATTTTTTAATTTGAAGAACCACAATTCATTCATAGGAAATCATATTAAATTACCATTTTATTTTATATTTTTAATTTTTTTAATGTTTGTTTATTTTTGACAGACAGAAGTGGGAGGGGCAGAGAGAGAAGGAGGCACAGAATCTGAAGCAGATTCCAGGCTCTGAGCTGTCAGCACAGAGTCCAGTTCATGGCTTGAACTCATGAACTGCGAGATCATGACCTTAGCTGAAGTCCTACGCTTAACTGACTGAGCCACCCACGTGCCCCTATTTTTTTTTTAAGTTTATTTATGTATTTTGAGAGACAGAGACAGAGACAGGCGGGGGAGGGGCAGAGACAAGATAGGGGTGGGAGGTGGGGAGAGAATCCTAAGCAGGCTCCAGCGCAGAGCCCAATGTGGGGCTGGAAGGGACAAACCATGAGATCATGACCTGAGTTGAAACCAATCCGATCTGAGTCGGATGCTCAACCAACTGAGCCACCCAGGTACCCCTAAATTACCATTTTAAATTTTTTTTAATGTTTTATTTATTTCCAGGAGAGAGAGAGAGAGAGAGACAGCGTGAGCAGGGGAGGGTCAGAGAGAGAGGGAGTCACAGACTGAAACAGGCTCCAGGCTCTGAGCTGGCAGTCAGCACAGAGCCCGACGCGGGGCTCGAACCCACGAACCGCGAGATCATGACCTAAGCGAAAGTCGGACGCTTAACCGACTAAGGCACCCAGGCGCCCCTTAGCCAGGCTTTTAAATTGTATCCCAAGGGACTTTTATGTAACTACAAGTCAAATTAACAGTTAAATAGGATTCTTCTAACTGAAATTTTAGCTGTAAATTCAAAGTAACTGACACATTCTTATCTGTGGTGCCAACAGGGCTCTACACACTATTCTAAATATGTACTCTATTTTGGGAAATTTATATCCTACATTTTAAAAACCACCATAAAAATAAAAGGTCATTGGATTTCTGTTTAATTCTTTTCTTTTTTACATTTATTTAGTTTTTTTTTATTTTTTTTATTTATTTCTGAGAGAGAGAGACAGTGTGAGCAGGGGAGGGTCAGAGAGAGAGGGAGACACAGAATTGGAAACAGGCTCCAAGCTCTGAGCTGGCTGTCAGCACAGAGCCCGACGTGGGGCTCGAACCCACAAACCGTGAGATCATGACCTGAGCCGAAGTCGGACACTTAACTGACTGAGCCACCCAGGTGCCCCTACATTTATTTAGTTTTGAGAGACAGAGTGTGAGCGGAGGAGGGGCAGAGAGAGAGAAGGAGACACAGAACCTGAAGCAGGCTCCAGGCTCCGAGCAAACGGTCAGCACAGAGCCTGATGTGGGGCTCGAACCCACAAACCATGAGATCATGACCTGAGCTGAAGTCGGATGCTTAACTGACTGAGCCACCCAGGTGCCCCCAAATCTCTGTTTAAAGTGGCCATCATGGGGCATCAGTTGACCAACTGACTCTTGATTTCCATCAGGTCATGATCCCAAGGTTGTGGAATACAGCCCTAAGTCAGGCTCCATGCTGTGAGTGGAGCCTGCTTAAGATTCTCTTTCTCTCTTCCCTGCCCCTCTCCCCAGCTCGTTCTCTCTCTCTAAAATTAAAAAAAAAAAAAAAAAGTTTAAATAAAAAAATAGTAAACTGGCCATAATTAGTATCAAATGATAGTTCACAGAGAAGTTCTTTAAAAGAGATCATGGCAGTAACTGGGTGGCACAATTGGTTGAGCATCTGATTCTTGATTTTGGCTCAAATCATGACCTCACTGTCATGGGATCAATCCCCCACATCAGGCTCTCCAGATCCTGCTTGGTATTCTACCTCCCCCTCTCTCTCGGCCCCACCCCACTTGTGTGCACACACTCTCTCTTTCTCTCAAAATAAATTAAAAAAAAATAAGCATTAAAAGAGAGATCACGCACAGAGATATAAATAAATAAGGAAAACAATAAAATTGGAAAATAAGGAAAATAATAAAATTGTCTGCTGATGGCAGACAATACCATGTGTCCTCATCTGTCAAATAGAAACAAACAGCAGCTAATCTGACCATCTCCTCAAGTTATAGTGAGGCTAAATTAGATCATTAGAAGGTACTTAAAGAGCATACAAAAATCTATATGTATTTTGTACTTATAGATATGTAGCCTATCCTCTCAGATTTCTTATAAGCAATGACTTTAATCTCTGCTCTGATATCAGAAGGGTTTATACAACACTGCCATGCCCAAGGGTTATCCATGATATAAGAGTCATCAATGAAACATTTCTGATAGAATAAAAATCCCAAGACAAAATACCAAAAGTTTATTTCCTCTATGCATGATGCCTACTTTTATTCCATTATATTTAAACATTAAATCTTAAATTTTGCTATTTTAGCACTCTCCCTAAATAAAAATTTTCATCTCATTATCACAACTGAGATAAAAGAAGTGGAATCATGTACAAATGAACTGTAAGAGAAACAAGGCAAAGAGACATATTTGACAGTTGAAATGTGGGCAATATGCCACTATAAACATTATCAAAATGCATTTTTTTTAAATTTTGTGCCAATCACCCAACCTAGTTTAATGTATTTATGTGAATAAACATTGACTATCCCCTAATTTAATACTGGCATCTTCTAACATTCTGAGAGCTAAATTTAAGAAGGAAAACAGCTGAGGTACATCCTGTGCTAACCAAACAGTTTAACGTTCATTAATCTCATGTATTTGTCCTGTAATTTCTGAGCATACCTAGATGCCTGGGGCACAAGATGATTAAAAATTAGTAGAGGATAAGAGGCATGAAAATAAATAGTTGCAATATTGTGTGGTACGTGCAACACCAGAGAACTATACGAAGGTTATCAGTGGTCAAAAGAAGAAAGTAATAAATTGCATGAGCAATATTAACAAAAGTTAACCAAAAAAAAAAGAAAAGAAAAGAAAAGAAAAAGAAAAGAAATCTTACTTAACTCTCCTTGAGTTCAGAAAACCATCATCTAGGGGCACCTGGGTGGTTCAGTTGGTTAAGCATCTGACTTCAGCTCAGGTCATGATCTCACAGTTTGTGATTTTTGCCTCACATCAGGCTCAGTGCTGACAACAGCTCAGAGCCTGGAGCCTGCTTCAGATTCTGTGTCTTCCTTCCTCTCTGCCCCACCCCTGCTTGCAATTTGTCTCTGTCTCTTTCAAAAATAAATATTAAAAAAAATTTTTAATTTTAAAAAAGACAAGAAAACCATCACCTCTCTTGAAATACTACAGCACTCTTCTCTATTTTCCTTAATTCTATTCTCGCTGGAGTCATCATCTCTCCCCCATGCATTCTCCATATAACACACATTGTATTTCTAAAACATTTATCTGATCATGTTACTCCCTTATTTCAAAACTTCCAATGATTCACCAATAATAGGATTGATAGCATGAAAGCCAAATTCTTAAAATCATGTTATGAAAGGCTTTACCATCCTTTTTCCTTATCTCCATCCAATATATACTTCCTCTTTCTACAAATCCAATCCATCCTCCCTAGTCCATTCAGTGAGCTTCCCAGCTCTCGCACCTGCTCCCCTGTTCATGCTGTCTCTCTCTCTCTCACACACACAAATAAATAAAAACACTAAAAAAAATAAAAAAAAAAGAAATATTCTATCAAAATCAGATATTGATCTGCACTAAATTATCTATTTGAGAGGGAGAAAAAAAAATACAGAAAACCTACAAAGTCAGTAGGTGTGCACCAAAGAAGACATGGGCTTTGTGCACACAGTGTCAGCAGACTGAGGTGGTGAAGAATATGGACTCTGGTGTGAGGTTATTAAATTTTTTAATTTTTTTTTTTTAAATTTCTGAGAGAGGGAGACAGCATGAACAGGGGAGGGTCACAGAGGGAGGGAGACACAGAATCCAAAGCAGGCTCCAGGTTCTGAGCTAGCTGCCAGCATAGAGCCCGATGCGGGGCTCGAACCCACTAACCGTGAGATTATGACCTGAGCTGAAGTAGGATGCTTAACCGACTGAACCACCTAGGCGCCCCTAATGTAAGGTTAAACAATCATAATTGAATCTTGGTTCTGCCACTCCACAGTTCAGTGGAGTAATTTAATCTCCTTGTACCTCAGTTTCCTCATCTCTAAAATAAGGCTAAAGGTACCTACACTTCCTGTGGTTGTCAAGAGGACTACTTACATTTGCATATTCACTATTAAACAGGCTTGGATTCAGGGTTCTGGATCAGGAACACCCTAAGGCAACATATAAAGCAGGAGAAGGAAATAAGGAATGCTAAGTCCTTTGACTACAAGGCATCCAAACCCTGTCCTAATTCTAGGTCTGATAAAGAGTAAAGTCTCCATAGGAGGGTTCCAGGGGAGCTTAGAAGACATAGGATGATTTAATCATCACCTGCTCTGGACCAAAGGAGAATGAGACAAGATGTAGAAGTAGAAAACTTGGAGACATCAATGGAACCAATGAATAGGAAAATTAATCCAGGCTAGGAAAAAAAGACAGATCCTATAAAGAGTCTCTGCTGGGTGCCTCCAATTATTACCAAGGATACAGAAACTTGGAGAGATGAGGGAATTTATCTCAAGTCACATGACCAAGAAGGATTTCATCTGTAATTTGGAAATATCCTTCATAAAAATTGCAATAACTTCAGCAATAAAAAGTCAAATTTTCTAGTAGGACAAAATTAGACTAATTTTGACTGGTATATATATGGTATATAAAAAGCAAGGAGACTGGTATATGACTGGTATATAAAAAGAAAGGAGAATCATACTGCTTTTCTTAGCAATCACCTATATGTAATTAATTGGCCCTTCTGAAAGGTAGGTTTTACATTTCTGACAACTAAATGTAAAATGCATTTATTTAGTGGAAGTTAAAGGAATTTAAATATATTCTCATGTGACCCCCACCTCAATTAATTTTTCTAAATCTTACTGGAATCAAAAGTAAAGAATGGGTATAAACAGCATCATTTATCACTTATGTATTTATTGCATTTACCATGTGTACAGTAATGACATAAAGCTCTTTTGCTAATAAGTGACAAGAGTAATATAGAAACAAAACAGACCTCATGTGAAACAATAAAGTGCTCTTCCTGGTTATAGTAAAAGCCCACAGGCCCAAAACTTTAAAGCTGTTCTCCATTGTTCTCAAAGTAACATTGTGTGTCAACTATAATCAAATTTTTTAATTTGTAAAACGAAAAAAAGGAAAGAAAAGAAAAGAAGGAGAAGAGGAGAAGGAGGAAGAGGAGGAAAGAAGAATGTAAGGAAGGAAAGAAAGAAATCAGAAACAAAAAATCTAAATCAGAAAATGGCTGATGATACCAAAGGAGAAAAGCACTGTCTGTCCAGATTTTACAGTGGTTCCTGTAAGCAAGCAGTTTTTATAGAATTATATTCATGAAAACCAGACTAGTAGATTAATTTAGTTCAAAAGAGTAAATATTGAGCACCCATTTTTTGAAAAGCCCTATGTTTGGTACTGGTGAGAAACAAAGATGAGTAAGACCAGTTTATCCACACTAAGCTTGCATTTCAGAGAATTCAGACATTATTTCTAAGTGCAAGATAAAATAAGTACTGTAAAAGGGAATAAAAAGGGCTCTACTTCCAAAGGGAAGTACTGTCAAAAAGAAATCAGGAAAAGGTCATTAGTATGAACAGGAAAAACAAAACAAAACAAAACAAAAAACAGAACATTTGTAAGGAATAGTTGCAACAGTAGAAAGCTATAATTTTCAGAACTAAAAGATTATAGACTGATAGGGGAAAATGAACTTGTTTCAAGGTCAAAAGAAACAAAAATAATAGAGTGTTAAACAAATAAAATTTATAAAATAAAATCTTTGCCCAATTACCCTATTTATAAAGATAATGAACATGTTTTTAATTTAATTTAATTTATTTCTAGGAGAGAGAGAGAGAGACAGTGTGAGCAGGGGAGGGTCAGAGAGAGAGGGAGTCACAGACTGAAACAGGCTCCAGGCTCTGAGCTGGCAGTCAGCACAGAGCCGGACGCGGGGCTCGAACCCACGAACCGCGAGATCATGACCTAAGCGAAAGTCGGGCGCTTAACCGACTAAGCCACCCAGGCGCCCCAATGAACATTTCTTATACTGAAAAAAAAAATGCCTGAGATGAAAGCTTAGTATACCAAGGATTAAAGGGTGTTCACCATATAATGTTATCAACAATCATAAGGCCAAGTTCCCATGATTCTACCAATACTTACTGAAGCAACTCAAAGAACTTGAGAGTTCATGGGAGGAATACGTGGAGAAGTACCAAATGCTGAATCAAAACCAGTGCTCAGAATATCAGTCAAAAGCATGTCTTCTGGAGGAGTGTTTAAAGTGTTTTCTATTCCTAAACTCTTCTCAAACATTGTTCAAGAAAACCTATTTTGGTAGACATTTACCTTTAAAAATGGATTTCAGGATTAGTAATAAATGTACATATCAATTATGTGTAACATAAAAAAGGAGAACTGTACAAATACATGAAAACCACAGTTTATCCAAAATGTCTTTTGAACTACTGATTTAATATACTTCCTTGCCAACCTAGTTATGAGGTACAAATACACAGAGAAATAGACTAGGCATATTTGATTCATTCATTCTTTCCTACTTCTCCTATAACAAAAAAATTATAGAGAGAGAGATACATAGATAAAACAAAAATAAAATAAAATAAAGCTAGCAGCCCACCCAAAATCTGTATTTGGACATTTTGAATAACTGGCATAAGGAGCAATCTGGCTCTAGAAAAAGAAAGGTAACAGTACCTTTCAGAAGATTTTATACACTTAGGAAAAGACACTAAAGGCATTTTATTTTATGTCACACAAAAGGATCTCTATTAGACATATACCAGAATGCTGGAAATCTTCCTGAACTACTAAAACTACTTGAGAAGAGCAGGAAGTGGGTCAATTTCTTTCTTTCAAAGAAGGCAAGGGTAAAGTTATAATGGTAGTTTGAAGGTTTGTTAGATTTAGAAACATTTTCTTTAAATATTCTCTAAGGGTTTTTGAGATATTTCTAAAATAAAAGGAACCCCTTTTACCTCTAATGCAAACTTAGTTCTGCCCTGGTACCATACAATATATACTGGGGAAAAAAGTGCAGACAGGACCCAAAATATTCCACAATACAACACAAAAAATATATACACTACCATCTTATGATGATTCCGATGATTCTTCATGAAGCACTATTTGACATCTGTTTGTGAGAACTGGCACCATATACGTACTCATGATTCAAGAATGTGTGCCTACCCTGTTTAAGAATCAAGAGCCCAATAAGGAGACTTTGCCATTTTGAGACAAAAATACACATCAGAAACTTTCAAACACTCCCCTTAACACAAAAGTCTAAAGGTCCTTCATTCATTTATCCATTCGTTCTTTCATCAAACACTTAAACACCTAAGTACTCTGCAACAGAGTAAGCTAGGGAATTAGAATACAAAGATATATAACACACAATCCATGCCCCTACCCAACTCACAGTGTAAAGTCTGTAAGATAAAACATATTTACTATTAAAAAAATGCTAAAATTTAATCAGTATGCTAATGTTTCTAATTAGAAATCATTAACAACGTCTGATGATATATATGCATACGTAATAAGTGTATGCACATAAAAGTATATACACTTTTTGTTTAATTTTCAATTTTAGATAGCTTACATGGTGTGCTGTAGAAAGAGTACTGGCCTAGGAGTCGACTTAGATTCTAGTCAAGCTCAGATGCTTATTAGCTACGTGACCTAGGACAGGTCACTTAATGTTCAATAGGCTGTTTCCCAACACATAAAATGAAGATAATAATACCTGTTTTACCCACTTCACAGGTTTGTAATGAAGATAAAATGGCAAATGATGAAATAGTCCTTATTCAATTGTGGGACTCTACACAAATGTACAATGTTATAACCTAAAACATGAGAACTTATTATTTTAACTTTAACCAAAGCTATTAAAATAGCTCAAATACTTTCAGGTAAGTTTTTAAAACAATTTCAGCTTAATAGCAAAGTCTCTTTTAAGACCAGTGTCGAAGATTTAATGAAACACAAGTTAATTTTGCATTAATATTAATGGCAATTGAGTTAATGTTGAGGAACAGACACCTAGGCAAGGTTTCTAAAGGGACCAGATATATCCTAACCACCTCGGAGCCTGTTAAATATGCTGACTTATAAAACTGAATTTCTAGGGGGCTGAGTTTGGGAATCCACAACCTTATCAAGCACTCAGGAGATTCTTACACACATTAAAATGTCAGAGCCACTTGGAGCACCTGGGTGGCTCAGTCGGTTAAGCATCCATCTTCTGGGTCAGGTCATAATCTCACAGTTTCATGAGTTCGAGCCCTGCATTGGGCTCTCTGCTCTTAGCACAGAGCCTGCTTCAGATCCTCTGCCCCTCCTCCCATTTACATTCACTCTTTCTCTATCTCTCTTTCAAAAGTAAACATTTAAAAAAATAAATAAATAAAAATGTAAGAGCCACTTAACTATAGTGAAAGATCACCTTATCCTTCTGACCTTACTAGCAAATAAGAGAAGAAAAAAATGATGTCTTGATTAGAAAATAAAACATCACATAGAACAATTACTGCATTTCCAGCTCCCATAAAAATACTTTTTAATTAAGAAAGGATAACACACGCTAGGAATTAGTTTTACTACCCTGTGCAATGTTAAAAATAATCTGAATTGTTACTCTTTTACATAGCTAAAAACCTGTTCCAAAAGCAGTTGGGAAATATGCAATAAGCATTTGGGGCCATTAATATAAAAATTCTCCTTTCCCTTGAGATAACATAATTTAGAATAAATCCTACTTCCTCCTTGAAATGTAATAATATCATGTTTCATGATATAGATGACAATATAAAATTATGTTTCAATAGTATACAAGTATTTTTCTATGATTTCAATAATAATGTAACTTCTTACATGTCCCTAAATTGAACTTTATATAAATATAATATAAAGAAAATAGTGGAATTTTAAGATTTCTTTTTTTTTAAGTTTATTGATTTAGTTTGAGAAAGAAAGAGAGAGCAAGGGAGATGCAGAGAGATAGGGAGAGAGAATCCCACAGGGGCTCTGAACAGTTAGCATGGAACCCAACACAGAGCTCAATCTCATGAACCATGAGATCATGACCTGAGCCAAAATCAAGAGTTGGATGCTTAACTGACTCAGACACTCAGGCATCCCTAAGAATTCTTCTTGACAAATTAAATATAAAATTAGCAATAGCCATATAATATTTCAGCAATACCTATACTATTCCAAAATTATACATTTCCCACTGAGCAAACACAAATTTCAAATTTAGTGTTAAATAAATCTACCTATGTAAGTTAAATTTTCATAAGGCCTTTTTTAACTAAAAATACATATACAGTGGATGCCATTAAAACATATAATGAAGAATATAAAGCTATTCTATGTTAAAAATTATAGTTGAGAATTTACTTTCTAAATTGTCATCAATATTAAATGCTACTTTTAAAAGTAAAAAGTTAATTAGGAATGTATGTAGAATTGTTCAAAAAATATCTTTTCCAAAATAACTGTAACATTTTTAATAATGTCTATGTAAAAAAAATATTTGTTTACATAAAAAAATATGTAGGATCTTATGCAAAATGGTTACCCTCTAATAAAACTGAAATGCAGACAAAATTTAAATAGTAACAGTCAAATAAAGTACTGTTGAAGGCTTTACACAGTTCTTTAAATATTCCTTACATTAACATTTAAGAAACAAAAACCTACACACACTTTTCCTTGCAGCTGCTTTATACAAGTGTATATAAAGTTCCAAAACAAACTACTAAGAAAATCCCCACATTATTGTTGCATGTTTCTTACTAACAGAAGTTTCTCTGTTTGAAACAGAAGGCTGCCTGTTCAGTAAAATGACTGAAAGCACAGAGTTGGTCATTCTTAACTAGGCCATAAGAAAAAATTATGCAATCAGAAAAATAATAAATTCACTCAATAGTGGACAAAATAGTAACAGGACAGTTGCAAACCCATCATTATATCAAATATGTCACTATTTAACTTTTTTTTTAATATACAAAAAGTCTCCCCTTTAGTTCATATGTAAAGCATGTTTTTACCTATGTCCTTCTTGGCCACCCTTCATGTTCAAGTCAAAGAAAGCTTAGAATACTCAAAAAACCTTTCTGTAAATTCTAACAGAAAATTGTAGTTACAGAAAATAGCCTGTAAGAAAATAATACTGCTACTACTTCACTCACTAACAGCAGCTCCTCCCTCAAGAAAAAATCTATGTATTAATACTTCTAAGTTTCAACAAATTTTAAAACAATATATTTCATACATAAAATGAAAATGAAGACAATTCAAGGCCATTACAATGTGACTATACTTCATTTAAGACGACCGTAAAGTTGTATCATTAGAAGAAAATGGACAAATTCATATATCTATTCACACAACCAACACAGGAAGTAGAACCCACAGATAAGGAATTCAAAGACCCTGGATGAAAAAAGCACAATACTGAAACCAAAGAGATGCTAAATGATTATCGTTTTCGCATCTACACACACTTAAATGCCCAATGAATATTCACCTCCCACTAAAGCCACACATGTCACCCAAAGTGCTGACTCCCTCCTTTGAAGGACAAAGCCTGTGGTCTAAGTGATCCATCTGGCATTTATCATTTGCTTACTTGTATACCCTTTTAGGCGTTTATCACTTCACTGGGCAGGTAAACTTTGAGCTTTTCAAGAGAAAAGACGGTTTTATTCCTTTCTGGCTTCACCATGTTAACTCATCTTATATTCCTTCTCAAAGATGTTGAATTCACTATCTCCTTTTTCTCTCTTGCCTCCATAATTCATACTTTATGATCACGATCTTCAGATGTGACCTAAGCATTACCAGAAGCCTCACCCATATCCCATGTTAATTCATTCATCCACTCTCCAAAACAGTAATTTCACTGCTTCTCCTCCATTTCCAACCCCATTCTCAGAGAATCCTTTTGTTTCTTACCTCAGTGAGAAAACACAAGCTATGGCAATAAAACTTAAGTATCTCTCCACTCCCAAATCTATTCATACTTTGCTTTCTATACTGTTAAAATGAATGCACATTCCCTGTTCCTATCAAAGGTCAATTTCTGCATTTGTAGGTTGCATTCCATCATTTCTCATCTACAGTAGACTCCCTTATCCATGGGAATAAATTCCAAGACGCCCAGTGGATGCCTGAAACCATGGGTAGTACTGAAACCTATGTGTACTATGTGCCTTCCTGTACATTATACTTGTAATGTTTAATTTATCAATTAGGCACAGTAAGAGATTAATAAGAATAATAATGAAATAGAAATAATTACAACAATAAACTTGAGGGGCACCTGGATGGCTCAGTTGGTGGAGCATGAGACTCTTGCTCTTGGGATTGTGAGTTCAAAACCCCACATTGGATATAGAGATTACTTAAAATCTTAAAACAAAAACAAAAACAATATGCTTTAGTAAAAGTTGTGTGAATGTAGTATATCTTTCAAGCTATCTTATTGTACTGTACTCACCCTTCTTCTTGTGATGTAACATGATAAAATGCCAACATGATAAAATGAAGTGAGGAATTGTGATGTAGCATTAGGCTACTACTGACTTTCTGACAATCTGTCAGATGAAGATCACCTGCCTCTGTACCACAACTGACCACAGGTAACTAAAACCATAGAAAGTGAAACCAAGGATAAGGGGAGACAACTGCACTTAACAACTATATTCCTGGAATTATCCCTTTGGCTCCTGAATTCTTCCCTCCGTACTAGATTATTTTCAGTGCACAAATATTTTATAATTGCATTCCTCTTTTATGCCTCAGATTCCTCATTTTTACAATGGGGGTAAAATAGTGCCTACTTTATAGAGTTGCTGTGAAGATTACTATTTATTATTATTATTATTATTATTATTATTATTGTGTCTTAAATCTATCACTTAAGCTCATGTCCCTCTCTGGCAACCACATTTTTAAAATCCCCTTTACAGCAATCTCAAAACAGTAGCCGATTCTTGCTGTCTCTAATTCCTTATTCTCGCCAGAACTTCCTCAACTCAGGTGTTTGTCATCACAATCCCTAAAAACTCACTTGATAAATGCACTAATGACTACCATGTAACCAAGTCCAATAGTCTATTCTCAGTCCTTAAATAATAGCCAACACATATTGAACACTTACTATGCTGCCAGACATACTCATTTAATCCTCACAAACTCTGCTGGATAGCTACTATAGTCATCTCATTTTAAAGAGGAAGCGGAGGAACCCAGATGTTGAGTAACTTACTCAAGGTCACCCAGCTTACTCAACCTCTCAGCAAGTTCTAGAGAAAACTCCACAATTTAGCTCTACCAATTATTTTATTTTTAATTCTAACATTTATTTTATTTTTTATATTTTTTAATGTTTATTCAATTTTGAGACAGAGAGTATGAGTAGGGGAGAGGTAAAAAGAGAGGAAGATACAGAATCTGAAGCAGGCCTCAGGCTCCAAGCTTCAGCACAGAGCCCAACACAGCACTGGAACGGAGGAACCATGAGATCATGAACTGCATCGAAGTCAGATGCTTAACCAACTGAGAGACCCAGGTGTTCCTCTACCAATTATTTTAACAAACAGTCCCCATTCATTCCTTCACAAGTAGAAATCTGGTGTCTTTATGTCTGTAGTATACTATTCACCATGATTGTCAATATTTCCTGACCAATGCTCTATTCCAAAAAACAAACATCTCCTTCTATTGGTCTTTTATACATTATATATAGCATAAGGTCAATAATGTCAAGATATATTAATAGAAGAAGGAAAGATGTGACCAATAATCAAGAGAAAAAAGGTAGATAATGGAAACAAATCCACAGATAATCAAGATGTTATAGTTAGCTAATGAGAATTTTAAAATAATTATTATGACTATATTAAAGAAAAGATGAATAAAATGGACTGAAAGAAAGAATTTCAAGATAGAATCTGAATCTAGACAAATGGATGGATATTCTGGCACTGAAAAATATAATATCTGAAATCAAGAACTAATTGAATAGATTTCATAACAGCTTGCACAAAGAAGATGTTTGGCTAGATCAAAACAAATCAATAGAAAATACCCAATCTGTAGCACAGAAAGAAAAAAGAATGAAAAGAGAACAGACGTAAGGGAGATGTGGAACATTCTCAGTACATAATATACATGTAACCACAGTCCCAGGAAGAGAACAAGAAAATGAGACCAAAGCAATATTGGAAAAGATAATGGCCAAGAAATATCTATATGTTTTGGAAGACATAAACTTCAAGATTTAAGAAACTCAATAAATTCTATCTAAAAAAAGTTTATGGCAAGAAATATTACTAAAGATATAGAGGAGTATTTCATAATGATTACAGGATTGGAATAGAATAATGCCAACCCCAAAATGTCTATGTCCTTGGGGCTTTTGGGTGGCTCAGTCAGTTGAGCATCCAACTCTTGATTTCAGCTCACATCATGATCCCGGGGTCGTGGGATGGAGTCCTGCATCAGGCTCCACATTGAGTGTGGAGCTTGCTTATGATTCTCTCTCTCTCTTCCTTTGTCTCTCTCCTCTGTGCTCGCACACTCTCTCTCTCTCAAATTAAATAAACAAACAAATAAGCAAACAAATAAATAAAACCATCTGTCTATCCCATTTAAAAAACAAAAATTTTCATGTCCTAATCCCTGGAATCTATGAAAACGTGACCTTATATGGCAAAAGGGACTTCACAGTTGTGGCTAAATTAAGGATCTTCAGGTGGCAGATTAACCTGCATTATCAGGTATCAGGTATCCTGTATTAGGTAAGGTAGGCATGACCTACCCACAAGACTCCTTATAAGAGAAAATACAATGTGAGATTGAAGATGCTACTCTGCTGGCTTTGAAGATGGAGGAAGGGCCATGAGCCCAGGAACACAACTACGGCAGTAGAAGTTAGAAAAGACAAGGAAAAGAATTCTCCCCTAAGAGCCTCTAGAGCACCTTGTCTTTGGCCCAGTGAAACCCATTTTGGGCTTCTGGCTCCAAAAGAGTAAATTAATAAATCTGTATTGTTTTAAGATACTAAGTCATGTCAACTTGTTACAGCAATATCTTGTATGGTATTGTTTCTAATACAAGGATAAATAAAACAAGAAAATATAACAGTTCTAATGTCTATAAAAGGCAAAACTTGACACAACAAAGGAGAAATCTATAAATTCATTATTATAGTTGGAGAATGTTAACTCATATGTCTTAGTAACTAACAGAATTTTTTATTTTTTTTATTTTTTTATTTTTATTTTATTTCTAGGAGAGAGAGAGAGAGAGAGAGCGTGAGCAGGGGAGGGTCAGAGAGAGAGGGAGCTACAGACTCTGAAATAGGCTCCAGGCTCTGAGCTGGCAGTCAGCACAGAGCTCGACGCGGGGCTCGAACCCACAAACCGCGAGATCGTGTCCTAAGCGAAAGCTGGACGCTTAACTGACTAAGCCACCTAGGCGCCCCTCTAACAGAATTTTTTAAAAAATCAGTAGAGATATGAAAGATTTAAGCTATCTTGACCTAGCTGATATTTACAAAACAGTAAATGCAACCATTGTAGGATACATTTTCTTTACATGCATATGAACATTTACTGAAACAGACCATATGCTGGGCCATATAGCAAGTCTCTACAAATTTCAGAAAACTGAAGTCATATTAAGATACTCTCTGACACAATGGAATTAAACTAGGAATTAATAACACAGATAACTAAAAACTCCTAAATACTGGAAAAGCAAGCAAATTACAGAGACCCTCCTTCCCCATAAAATTCTCATACATACCTTAAACATTTGGGAGGATGGTGAAAGAGAGAATGTCTCTACCTGCTCTGAAATGTCACTGCCCTCATTCATAATCATCTTTGTCTCTGACATTGCTCCCCTTCTCTGCAAAGCCTTTCCTTTGGGCTTCCCACCAATTCCTGTCTCCTGTCAAGACACAGCTTGAACCTTGCTTTGCTATGAAAGAATTATTAAAGATCTGAACTTCCCTTCAACTTTTAGACCATATATCGTCTGTGTCTCTTTTAGCTCTCAATCACACCTTATCTTGAAGTATATAGGTGTATTTCAGGTGTATAAGTTAGTATTTCAGGTGTATAAATACTAATTCTTCAGTAAGAATGACAACAATTTCATTTATATCTTAGGACTTGCTGCTCATGGACCAGCAATATAAACTATCAACTGGGGAGCTCATTAGAAGTACGGAGTTTCAGGCCCCACCCCAAACCTTCTAAATTAAAATCTATATTTTAATAGGATCCTCAAGTAGCGGAAAGCATATTGAAGTTTAAATGCTCTGACTTACAGTGACTCCTTTTATTTTTTTTAATGTTTATTCATTTTTGAGAGAGAGACAGAGCATGAGCAGGAGAGGGGCAGAGGGAGAATGAGATACAGAATCTGAAGCAGGCTCCAGGCCCCATGCTATCAGCACTGAGACCAATCCAGGGCTTGAACTTATGAACTGTGAGATCGTGACGTGTACCCAAGTCCGATGCTTAACCAACTGAGCCGCCCAGATGCCCACTAAACTTCTTTTAAAAAGTTAATATGGCACCTTGGAAGATGCCAAAAAGAATAAGCAAAATTTTATTACCTTGACCATGCAGTATCTAAAAATCGTTGTTGCTAGTTTAAACAGATAAACCAGCTCCAGTTTATCACTTCCATTTTGGAAATAATTGGTCAATTCTTCCCTCCTGCTCCTATGTATTCAATACTGTTCACATAAACAAAACATCAACATTTAATCCTTGGGTCCTTTGACCATGAAGAATGCTAAGAGGTTCCTTAGGAACAAGAAGAAAGTGTGGTCCAGACAGATGCCTACTGTCATACCTCACTTCTCGTTCTAAGAGAATAAAGTCAGTTCTGATGGATAATAATTTCGAATTCCTGCAAAGAATCACTAATTCAAATTACTTCAAAACTTATTGGGAAATAGAAACTAACAAAATTACATAACATAACATAACATAACATAACATAACATAACATAACATAAAATTACATATAACATAGGATAAAAAACAGTATTCAGTCCATGTCTCTTTTTTCTATGGCCATAATGATAAACAAGACCATTAAATGTGATATATGAAATTAAAGCTATATTAAAATGTAAATATCTCATAAAAGTATGTTCCCACAGGAAAATGTAATATTTGACAATCTTGATGAATAAGATCAACAAAATGCCATAAAACAAATACAGTAAACCTATTTGTTGAAGCTAATAAAACTGTTACCTCAACACCCACAAAATGGGCATAAATATACTATATGTTTTGATTTCACAGAGTTCAGATGTACTCCAGCTTAATTAAAACTCTACTGTATAAGAAACCTTAAGAGAAAACTAACATGACATATATAACAAACTAAAATATATAAGACTATCTTTTTGTACCACCTTAAGTTAAAACTTAGCTTTAAAAAAATAAAATAAATATATAATATAAAAAATAAAAATTAAAAAAATAATAAAAATAATTTTAAAATAAAATAAAATTTAAAAAACCTAGTATTGCTTTTGGGGATTGGTTTGGATATAGCTCAACCTCCATTAAAAGAAAAGCATGGATATTTGACTTGACTTTTTCTTTTTCTTTATCCTTTAACAGAAACATTCTAAATCATTCTGTACACTTAAAACATTTCATTTCAAGATTTAAACATAATTATTCTTCCTGCTGCTAGGGATGGTAATATAAAGATTATGCTTCACTAAATTGTCCTTTTTATTCTCTCTTCCCCTACAGTTTATTTGATTACAAAAGTGCAGTTGTACAGAAAGCAGACCAAAATGATCACTATAAGACCATTAACTGCTACTACATCACCATCTCTAGTACTTCACTGTTAAAATATCTGGCTTATATTTGGTTGACAACTATATACCACAAACACAGAAAATTATTTAAAAAAAAACAATTAGAGGGGTGTCTGGGTGGCTCAGTCAGTTAAGCATCTGACTCTTGATATCGACTTATATCATGACCTCACAGTTGTGAGATCCAGCCCTGCATCAGGCTCCATGCTGAGTGTTGAGCCTGCCTGGGGTTCTCTTTCTCAGTCTCTCTCTCAACATGAATAACCATTTTAAAAAATAAAAAATAAATAAACAATTAGAAAGTTTTTAAATATCTAATAAAGAATTCTACACAGGCTTGATAAACACCTGATCCAGCTAAACATAAGACCTAAAAACCAAATAGGTCCACAAGGTCTTGAGAATCAGGGAGTGTCAGCAGCACCATGAAATAGGAAGAAATCCATGAATGAAGGCAAGTGCGCCTAAGTACTTGTACTAGTACCTAAGTACTAGCAGTACAGAGGGAACAACATTAGAAATTTGAAGTCAAGCAACAGACAGAAACCTAAACAGATATAGTCAACATCAGGGAAAGTATCCTGACAGGTATTAGAGATTCACTCACAAAGATGTATCTTATGCGGCACCTGGGTGGCAGGTTAACCACCAACTCTTGATTTCAGCTCAGGTCATGATCCCAGGGTCATGGGATCAAGCCCCATGTCAGGCTCTGCCTTGAATATGGAGCCTGCTTGAGATTCTCTCTCTCTCCTCCTGTGCTCCTCTCCCCGACTCATGTGCTCTTTCTCTCTCTCAAATAAAAAATAAGATTTATTTTATTACAAAAATACAGTCAATCAACATTTATTGAAGGTCTCTTCTGAGTTAATCACTGTGCTAGATACTAGCAACCCACATATGAATAAAATAAAGAAGACTGCTTACTATATACAAGGGTCTGTGCTAAACATCTGTGAATACAAGTGTTGTTTTTGTTGTTGATGTTAGTTCAAGGAAAAGTTCAATGGTGAACTCAGCAGTAAACAAAGGTGATCACTAAGGCACATGGAGCAAGAAGACAGAATATAAATTATTTGAAATTATTTGAATAGTGATACAAGGCAGGGCCACAAGTTTAATTCCTGAAATCAAGCTATGGAAGTCCTAGTAATAAATGTTTTAATTCATTCAGAAAAAAAAAGTTTATATATAAGTACCAGAAGTGATAAATCTGCAAGTGTTAAGTAGCCAAACTTCAAAAGATAAAACTACGAGGGGGCAAGAAGACAAAGAGGTCTGTACAATGTGTTCAAAGAAATGGTTTAGGAAAGAACAATCTGATAGCAATGAAATAGATTGGAGAGAGATGTAAGATAAGGCAGAGGACATAATAAAAAGAGCATGTGATTGAAAATCAGAAGACTTGTTTTAGGGGCACCTAGGTGACTCAGTCAGATAAGCATCCAATTCTGGCTCATCTCACAGTCATGACCCTGCATCAGGTGAGCTCAAGCCCTACTTCAGGTGAACTGGAGCCTGCTTCCAGTTCCACGCGGACAGTGCAGAGCCTGCATGGGATTCTTTCTCCCTCTCCACCCCCTCTCTCTGCCCCTCATTCACTCACACCCTCTCTCTTTCTCATTAACAAACAAACAAGCAAACAAATAAGACTTGGTTCTAGTCCCTGCTGTTTTACTTATTATTCTCTGATACTGTACGAGTCTGTCTTGTCATCTTTAAAATAGGAATAACAACAAGCTGATTAGAAGGCTCAAGTAAGAAAACATGAGCATTCACTCTCTAATCTGCAAGGAACCATACAGATGTTACTTACTACTATCATAGTGAAGAGACTACAGCAAAGCAAATTAAATAGTAAAGACCAAACTAGAGCGAAGGCAATGTGAATTGCTAGGGGGGAAAGTGCATTATGAGGGATTAATGAGAAAAACATGGAAGGACTTGGTAACAAGTATGGGTAAATGAAAAGGAGGGAATTTTAAAAACCTAATTACCAAAAGATACACTGTTAAGAGGGAGGGTAATGACAAATTATTAAAGCATTAAATTGTGAAAAAAAATAAGCATGAATAAAACATTAGCAATACTAAAGCCATGTAAAGATGGCATAAAATTCTCAAGTGGATACAATTTTGTTCAGTCATGATTATACTACATAATATCAGTGATTGCATCTTTACAGATTTTATTAAATTTCCTCCATTTATATATTGAAAGTAAGAATGAAAAATATACCAGCTAGCTATTTTTTTTTAACTCGTAAAGGAAAAAAAGCTGTGAAACCTTTGTATTACATTGAAAATGTAGTGGACAAGGAAAAGATATTCCTTCCTTCATCTTATCATCTGTTAAGTTCTGTAAAGGCAATAGACTATGAAACAATCTTTAATCACTCTAGATTTGACAGTCAGAACATCTTGGAAGGAAGGTTTGCTCTTTGGAATGGTGATACTAGTCTACTCATTGACTAATTTTAATTGTAATCATTGAGGCATTAAATAACTTAAAACCTGAACTCAGATGGTAGCAAAGGAAATGGGAAAAAATGGGGTAGATATAAAAGAAAGTAAGAACAACACATCCATACATGAATATGAAATGATAAGGGCTCTACCACCTCGGTTATACCACAATGTGGCCCCTCTTCTGAGCAACTTCTATTTCTGTAATTTAAATGAACAAAGGGTAGCCAGTGACAGAATAGCATTCACAAAACATTTGTTTTGTAAGGTCTAATCTATATCTGGCCAAAAAGGATTAGTAACTTCTGAAGCCTGCCTAGTTAGTAATTCAGTAGGAATGACCCACATACATGAAGTGACATGTTGAGTGATGAAAAACATAGCACACATTGTTGATCAGTCTCCTCCAACAATACAAATGCTTCTTTTTTTAAAAGTTTATTTATTTATTTTGAAAGAGAGAACATGACTAGAGAAGGGGCAGGGAGAGAAGAGAATCTCAAGCAAACTCCACACTGTTAGCAGAGAGTCCAATATGGAATTCAGACTCATGAACCATGAGATCATGACCTGAGCCAAAATCAAGAGCTGGATGCTTAACCGACTAAGCTACCAAGGTGCCCCTAAATGCCCCTTCTTTTAATTTGGATATTTGATATATGAAAACAATATAGAGTTTCCTGGAGTTTTCTATGAATTCATTGTCTGTTGATCCTAATATCTTATTATGATTCTTCACCTGAACATATAAACATTGAGTGTTTGGGAAATACTGGAAAACTACAAAAGCAACAGAAATTATGAACCAAAGCTGTTTAATTCAGAATGTTTTTCAATGAGTTAAGTGAATACTCAAGCATGTATAGTAGAATCAATGAGAATTAACCATTAATGAGTAAAAGGTCTAGTTTTAAAATAAGAGCAAATAGCTAAATGTGTATGATGTATATGATGGTAATGTTACATAATTAAGTTATATTAATAATGCACTAAGATACTCACAAATCACCAAGAATTTAGCAATAATATGGCATAATTAGTGAAGCCCCCAGGATATGTTCAACTGGTTTAACTGCTCTTGATATTTGTTGAGCAACTACTATGTGCCAGGAACTACATTTAGAATCACATCTATTATTTGTTATTTGCTTAACTACAGATTTTCAAACTGTGATTGTTTACCCCTCTTTAGCGAAACAGGTATATTATCTACCTCATATATGAAAATGGTGCAATAACTGGATTCATACAAGTATATAGAGTAGTATTTGTCAAATGAATGAGTTGATGAAAAAATAAATGAGTGGGATGGGATGGGATGGGATGGGATGATATGGTACTGACTCTATTCCAAAAGTTCCATTTCCATGGGTAATCTGTTAACAAGTTCCTAGAGTGCTGTAGTTCTAATAGTAAGAATGCCTTGGAAACTGATTCATCAGTTTCAGAGCCTGAAGGAATCTTGGAAATCCTTTAGTCTAACTCGTTTTAAAGATAAGGCCATGAGAAGATATGTGATTTGCCTGATGTAACTCATCCAGTTACTGGTGGAAGCAGGGCTGAGCCCTAAGTCTTCTACTTTCCATTCCTATAGAGTAAACAGTTCTCTTTTTTGTCACTCCCTTGGAGACTGATTGGAGTTCCTCTATGAAGAAGCCATATTGATCAGCAATATTTACTACGAAATTGCTTGAACTATTAACTCATATAATAAAATACGAGCAGTTAAGACAAGATAAGGGATTGAACTTTCCTTGTTATCTCATAATTTCAACCACAAACCTCAAGAAAAGTTACTAACCACATCCCCACAGCATTTACCAAAAGGTGACCTAACTGGTCCTTCAAGTATCAGTCCTTACCACTCATCTTCAGGGTATATTTGATAAGGCTAAAGATTCATGGTGAAAATACTTTAAAAAGAATCCCTAAGCAGAGAGAACACTATTTTCTCATTTCTTCTCTATAGGATAGGGAAGTAAAATGTCTCCTCCCCTCTATCAAGTCAAGTGAGGACATGGTCTAAGGTTTTCTGTACTTTCAGAGACTAAAGAGTTATAAGAAGGGAATTGTGGCATTTCATTTCTGCAGAATGCAGACTGTCCCATCTCAAAATGTCTATGTTAGAGAGGACAGTCCCATCTGAGAGTGTCCACCCAGAGAGAAGTGAAAGAGTCTCTGGGAAAATCTGATGCATGTCCTCTGGATTCCAGGTTTATATATATTTACACTGGGAAAAGTATAAAGACAGAAGTAAAAAAAAAAAAAAATTAGAGGGTAGTAACTGAGCAAGCAAGTTGCACTTTCACTGTTAACAAGTCAGAGATACATGACATTTCTCATTTCCCAAGTAAACAAAAAAAGAGAGTGGCCAGACAATCAGCCATTTCATAGGAATTTTGCAAAGGAATATTGACTACCAACAGGGCAAACAAATATTCACTTATTACAGGCTAGAAATAAACAGGGAGGGTAAGAAAAGAGCTAGAACATTCCCAAAAGGTCAGGCACAGAATGCAACCCCATTCTGTGGGGTAAGATGTAGCAAGAAGACTGCCCTCAGGAGGCTCTACAAAGAATCTGAGGGCATAATTGCCAGTTAGTAAAAGCCAAGAGAGCTCTACAAAAAGCACTAAGGAGCCCACTCAACAAATCAGTTATACACTCTTTCGGAATCAGATTTGAAAAGGATGACTTAATAACCTAGGGAAACATTCATGAAATAAAAAATGTGAAGTGAAATAAATTGTGATAGAAAACTATATATGGAATAAGAGTCAATGCTTTTTTATATTACACAAAGAATGAGATTATATTAAAATATAAGACACAGAAATAAAATGTTTTCATTTCTCAGAGTGGTAAAATTCTTACAAATTTTCTAAAATGAATAGAAAACACTTTTATAATCAGAAAAAATAAACTGCTTAAAATTCGACAAGCAGTCTTGTGACAAAATAGGATTTTTTTTACTATTACAATAAAAATCAACTTCTATCATTTTTTTAGTGTCAATCGTACTGTTCCAAATTTTTTTGTAGCCAAAATCAGTTGCCTTGACAATTTTAAATAAGAACTACAAAAGTGCTTGAATTTCAGGGCCAGAAAGATAACCTGGTCAATATAACGTTCACTCAAGCTCTCTACGAGACAGTAACGTGGCAGGCCAGTGCTACCAGAATATAGCTCAGCAATTACCCTTCTATCTCTTCTCAGTGGTGTCACCAGATAACTCAAAATTTTCATTACTCACTTTCTCTCAGTTAGCAAAATATCTCCAAACCACAGCAAAATCAGCTATCTAAAATCTTCAAGATAATCTAAGATATAGAAAAAACTCATCAAACTCTAAAGTCACAATCAGAAGTCTAAATATCCCAGATTATCTTTCAAAATAAAGATATTCAATCAAGGGTCACATGGGTGGCTCAGTCAGTTAAGCATTCAACTTCTGATTTCTGCTCAGGTCATGATCTCGCAGTTCATGAGATGGAGCCCCACATCAGGCTATTCTCTCTCTCTCTCTCTCTCTCTCTCTCTCTGTCCCTTTCACCATTCACGCGTATGCATGAAAAATAAACAAACCTTTAAAAAGGAAAATATATATATTCATTCAATACCCTATATAGCCTCTACTTTGGCTCCATTTCGTGTCTCTCACTACCTTCCTGAACACCTCAACTGTGTGCTGGAAATCATGGTCCAGCAGCAGCAGTATAGAAAAGTGATTTTATCTGGAACACTGGCTACAACCAAGTTTGCTGGAATGCAAATCCAGCCCTGTCACTTATAGCTGTGGGACCCTAAGTAAATTGCTTAACTTCACAATTTCCTTATTTATAAAGTGCAACTAATAATAGTGCCTATATTATATGATTATTGTATCATGTGAGTTAATATGTGTTTCGAAGTTAGAACATTTGCTTCTGCCACACAGTGTTTGATAATAGTTCATTTATTTAGACTTGAAAGCTCACCTATGCCTTCACCTAAAACCTCACCTACCCATCCCCTGAGGTTATTATGGCTTTTACTGATACGCCCTCAAGTAAGGCTAATTTTTCCTTCCACACCACATATAAGTCATTGCTCCCTAGTGCGGTTCCCAACCTGTCTCTCCTCCCTCTTCCAAAGAGCCCGTCTTCTTTAAAGCACATGTCATCAAACCTTACCACACTTCAACATCTCTTTTTGCTATCCTTGTCACACTGCTTCATCCATTGATCTCACTTACAGTGTACAGTACCCCCTTCACCACTACTTCTATCAGCATTCTTGGCAACTTCAAATCCCTTAAATGACATACTTAACAGTTTTTTGTAAAATCATTCTCATTTGGGGGAAAAAATGCAATCAGAAGAGAACTGCTTCATCTTTATATTTACTACATGCAGCTACATCTACAAATTCTGTTGTTCCTCTTGCTAAAGGACAACTAAAGTTAAAGTGTCCCTGATTCTAAGGCCACTCATTACACTTTCTCTTTCCAATCTCATCCCCAGTCTCCTTCTCAAGGGCTTCCCTCCTACAAATATCTCCTCTTTGTTTCACCGTCAATTTCTTCCTCTCCTGGATGATTTTCATCTGGTATAAGCATTGCTCATTATCACCTGTTAAAACAATCCTCCCTTAACCTTGTCCTTGTCTGCTTCATGTCTTTGTTCCCATTCACAGCAACATCTTCCAAAAGTATTACTGATTTCAATGTGTCTGCTTCCTCATGTCACATTTTTTTTCTTTAATCCCACTCCAACCAAGCAATCCACTGAAACAGATCCTATGGGTCACCAATAACCTATTTCTTACCAAAGCCAATAGTCACTTTTGCTCACATCTTACTTGACTTCCCAGCAACATCTGAAACAGTTGCCCAACTTCTAGAACAACATACTCTCCCTCCTTTTTCTAACCTCACCGAACTACTTGTCTCCAATCTCCTTGGTTAGAACTTTTTGTCTTAATGACCTCTAAATTTTAGAGCATCTCAGGGCTTTTTCCCCACAAGTGTTCTCCAAATTTTTTCTCTTCATAGATGACCTCATCCAGTCCCATGCTTCAACCATCTGAACACTATTGCCTCTCAAATGTTTATCTTCAGCCCAGACATCTACCCTGTGAGCCATACTCATATAGTAATAGCCAATCTGACATGATGTCCGATAAGATAACAATAGTGATACAACCAAAGTAGAACTATTGATCTCCCTTCCCCCAAAATGCATTTTTCCTCAAAGCTTCAAACCTAAAAATCTACTTAATTCTTCTCCTTTCATCACACGCTTTATCCACAAGCCCTAACAGCTCTATCTCGAAATTATACCCTATATCTGCTGTTCACCATCTGTCCTGCTACTTTTTAGTCCAAGCCACCTCCATCTCTTTCCTGGAACCCATTAACAGCTTTCTCACTGGTCTCCTACTTGCATTTTTAACTCTTATAACACAGATCACCCTCTCTGTAGCACCCCCTTTTCCTTCTAAAAGGTAAATCAGATCATGTTATATCTCCACTGAAAGTTATCTAAAGCCGAGCGAAATAAGTCAGGCAGAGGAGGACAAATATCATATGTTTGCACGTATAGGAGGATTAGGAGGAACTTGACGGAGGAACAAGGGGGAGAAGAAGGGCGGAAATGGTGGGGGAAAGGGAGAGAGGCAAACCATGAGAGACTCTTGAATGCTGACAAAAACTGAGGACTGATGGATGTGGGGGGGAGGGGGGATGGGCATGGAGGAGGGCACTTGTGGGGATGAGCACTGAGTGTTATGTGGAAACTAATTTGACAATAAACTATTTGTAAAAAATAAAAATAAAATAAATCATTGTGAACAACAACAACAAAAAAGAAAGTTATCTAAAGCCTTCCCACTAAAATGAAAGTCCAAAATTTCCATTCTAGACTCCAAGGCCCTAAGTGATCTGGCTCCTGTCTACTTCTCAGTTATCACCTCCATCCTCTTTTATTTCCTATATCTGGCTATACTGTTCTTCCCATTCCACTAACATGCCAGCTTATTTTTTCAAGGCTTTTGCACTTGCTTTTGCTTAGAATGTTCTTCTCTCAGATCTTCTTCATAGCTCACATATCAGTATTCAGATCTCAACTCAAATGTCTCCTCCCAGCTAAGGCCAATTACTTTCAAGCATACTGTTCCATATTCTGTATAGTACTTATCAACATCTGAAATTACTTTTTTATGTTTATTGTCTCTATCCTCACCCAATGTTTTTTGGACTTACAATTTTTCAACTTCTCAAGGCTGCAAAAGCGATACAAATTCAGTGGAAACCGTACATTGAATTTTGATCTTTTCCCAGGCTAGCAATACCAGCACGATACTCTCTCAGGATGCTGGGCAGCTGTAGTGAGCTGCAACTTCCAGAAAGCCACAACAGGAAAGGTAAACAACTAATACACTTACAATCATTCTGTTTTTCACTTTCAAAACATCACAGGAGATATAAGATAGCTTTGTGTTAGATGCTTTTGCCCAGCTATAAGCTAATGTAAGCCTTCTGAGCATGTTTAATGTGGTCTAGGCTACGCTATGATGTTTGGTAAATTAGGTATATTAAATGCATGTTCAACTTAATGATATTTTCAATTTATGATGGGTTTATCAGAAGGTAACCCCATCAAAACTCAAGGAAGATCTATATATTCTCCACACCCAGAACACCCTTCCTGCAATATCAATTGTAATCAAATATTTTTTGGCAAACTGACCTAAAAATTCCATAAGAATGATTAAGAATATGCTATGTTTTTTCCTCTGATGTTGAGAACCACATCTGACGTTCATACTGATGTACTAAGCATTTCACAGAGGACAAAAAAGAAATAAAAGTCTATCTTTGCTCTTAAATAATTAAATACCTATTTAGGAGGAAAGAAAAACTAACATAAACCCAAGACGCTAAAGACAACTATTTACAAAGCAATCTATCAAACACTATAAATTATACCTACATATGTGAATATGGTAGCATTTGTTAGTAAAGGTACCCTCAGGAAAAAAAAAAATTCTGTGAGGTATATATTATCAATATCTTGTACAGATGAGGAAATTGAGGACCAGCTACCTTAAACAATTCACTCAAGGTTAAAAACTAGGAAAGGAATCAAGTTCAATCAAGACTCAATGTCACAGCCCATTCTCTTGGGGAATCGTCTCTGCCACTTCCTTATAACAAGAGCTAGCTACTATGAAAGGTATACCTAACAGAAGATTGGATAATAACAAATGGAGTTGTCAAAGACATCTAGAAGTCTATAATTCCACCAGTATTAAATATGCAAAATGCCTCAGGTTTTGGATCTTGAAAGTTGAAACAGATCATTACCTCCTAAGAAAAAAACACAGCCTATTACCCACAGGACATCAGGATTAATGGAACAGACACTCAAGGAAAAGATATACAACCAACTAAGGGATTTAAAATCTTATTCAAACTATTCTCAGAATTGGAGTATTTTAGGGCACTTTCCATAGAAACCTCCTGCCTCATTTAGATCCAAGCTGGTCTCTCTGAATGGATTAGTTATTAACTGTGTGGGAAAAGATATGTATATATGTGTGAACATGTATGCATGTGTGTACACTCATGTACTTTTATGTAGAGAAACAGTTTTCAATAAATCTTTGCAATCAATGTCTATAGAAAATAGGAAGAAATTTATGGAGAGAGATTTTATTTTAATGGACTGAGTATGAAAATTAGGAAAGATTAGAGAAAATAAGTACAAAAGAAAAGGGAAAAAGTAAATAAACCAATAGGGCTATGTTAAAAATTAAAAGATTGGAGGGGTGCCTGGATGGCTCAGTCAGTAAAGCATCTGACTTCAGCTCAAGTCATGACCTCATGGTTTGTGAGTTTGAGCCCTGCTCGCACTCACAGTGTAGAGCCTGCATGGGACTCTCTCTCTCCCTCTCTCACTGCCCCTCACTCACATCCTTTAAATAAATAAATAAATACATAAATACATAAATACATAAATAAATACATAAAGACTGAAGGGCTTACATTGCTATTTTGGAAAACAAGGAGTCATTTTTCTGTCTTAGAAAGTAAGCTATTGTAACTACAATGGCTACGAAGGTAAAATACTCCAAGAACTTGCCCATAATGTGTTCATACTTCATTTTTGGCATGTTTCATGGGAGAGTCATCAGGTCTGATAGGGACATGCAAAACTCCTAACTGGACTGAGTTCTTCAAGGGCAAAACCCCTCTCTGATTCATCTTTGATTTCCCAGGGCCTACCAAAGTGTTTGCACTGCACTTGATTTTAGTGGAACTCAACAACTAATAACTGGGAATGAACTAAACTGAAATATATTAAACTGATCTGAGCCAAACTAAATTGGAATGATTAGTGATGAAAGCTACTTACTATCTTCACAAATTCATTTTCATTCCTCCATTTTAGATATCAAAATATACTTAAGTAACTTCTGCTGTACTCAAAACAAGCTTGGAGTGATAGGTTTGGTTTTGCACTTTTAGTGGCACTTTACAAAGATGCTATAATGTACTTAGCAGAAGTACAATTCACTTTATACATGTAGAGGGACTGAGTCATAGAAAGGTGTCATGTTATTTTTCCACAGGGTTACTTTTACACCACTGCCACCTCAAAGTGAGTCAGTGGAACAGAAAAGAGCTGAACTCAAAGTCCAAAAGTATTATGTTCATCACCAAAGTTCATTTTAATCATAAAAGGGAAATTATGTAATGTGCAAATAAACATATTTGGTAGTAGGAAAAAAAGCACAAAGGACTGCTTTTGGAAACAGAAATTCCTGTTATTGCATTGTATTTTTCAAGTAAACAGCATGGTTCTCGTCAGAATGTACAGAAATTAACTCAAATATAAAAGTATCTGTTTTTATAGTATGAGGGTATGGACTGATGATTTTGAAAAATATTCATCCTCAGTTATATTAACCTATTTCTACCTTTATGATCATTATTTTAGTCATCTTCAATTCCCCACTTAACTTTCTACCACATATTTTCTAAGTTCATCTATCACCACACTGTTTCATTTCACAGTACATCTATTTGTAAAGGACACAAAAAGGTATTTATTTTACCAGTTCAATCAAGCTTGTTTTCTAAACTTCAAAAAGTTAAGTTTGTTTTCAGGATTGTTTAAGCTTCAAACTCTGTTCATACCATTGTCACTCAAAAACTTGTTTTTTGATGCAAACAAAACTACAAAAGTTTAAGCAGCTAATACTGTATAAACAAGAAAAACCTAATTATTGTGTAAGGTCTTAAAAAGAGTCACAAATTTATTTTTTCTTAGTTAATCATGGTTATTAAATTTAAAAATATGCAAAAATGACTGGTCTCATAATATGAACTATAAAAAGGAAAAACAAAATTAATAAAAAATATTTAATTAGCAAAGGAATTCTGTCACCTCAATCAAATCTTTTAATTACTTCATGTTAGACATGGAAGTAGTGAGATGTTCTCTTAGAACATATACTTAAGTGTGTATGTGTATATGAGTGTTTGATTACTTTTGGGGGTCTTAGTTAAATACTCTGTTAGTATAAGTAGAGTTGTGCTTGGGTTAATGATATACCAAGAAATAAATTTAAGAGGTTTAAGGATTAACATGTCAGTCAGCTCACCTTGCTAGGTAAGCACTTGGAAATCAATCAGTATCCCCATGTCCTTAAAGCTAAACAAGAAAAGAATGTCATTCCATTAATATACATACCAACAAAGGACAAAGAATTTTTAATACTTTATTCAGCCTAGTCAAGAAAGCATAATTATCTCAGCCTTGACTTTCACAACTCAATGTTTCCATGAAGACAAACTAATATATCCATTCTACCATTTAAAAACAATGCTGATAACCTCAAGGTCAATAACATCTAAGATAAATGCACTATTTTCATCCTTTTTATTCAGCTTTACTGAGATACAAGTGACAAGTAAAAGTGTTAAGATATATAAAATGTACGTTGTGATGATTTGATGTATGTGTACACTTCAAAGGATTCCCCCATCAAATTAATTGACACATTCAAAACCACACATATTTGCCTTTTCTTTCCCTTTGATGAGAACTTTCAAGTTCTACTCCCTTAGCAAAGTTCAGCTATACACTATAGATTGTTATCAACAATAGTCACTATGTTATACATTAGATCCCCAGACCTCGTTCACCTTATAATTGGAAGTTACCAACCTTTCCCTGTATCTCCTATACCCCGTCTTCTCTTTTCTTCATCTACACATAATAAATGACTTGAAAGAATCACTGTTCAAGAAATAAATTTTTGCAAGTTAATGACTACAACTAACACTTATTGGGACTTGCTATATGCCAAGCATTATTCTGAGTACATTATAAACTCACCAATTTATTCCCATAACAATCCTATGAGATTAGTACTCTTATTATCTCTATTTCATAAATAAACCAAGATGAAGGTGGAGTTTTACAAACAAGAGCTCACCAAGGAAATTATCCCTGTCTTGAGGTGATTAGAAAAGAAATTGTGGTTAGTCACTACAAGTCCTATCCAGAAGAGGAAAAACAGAAATTTATAGAGATAGGGATAGATGGAGAGAGAAAAACAAAGGTGGTAGGAAGAGGAAAAAGGAGAAAGGTAAAACTAAAAAGGAAAAAAGTATCTAACATCTCCCAAACACTTCTAAATGCAAGGCATTCATAACATTCATATAATCTTGGGGCGCCTGGATGGCTTAGTTGGTTAAGCATCCGATTTCGGCTCAGGTCATGGTCTTGCAGTCTGTATGTTCGAGCCCCGCATCAGGCTCTGTGCAGACAGCTCAGAGCCTGGAGCCTGCTTTCGATTCTGTGTCTCCCTCCTTTCTCTCTGCCCCTCCCCTGCTAGCGTTCTCTCTCTTTCTCTCTCTCTCTCTCAAAAATAACATTAAAAATTTTTTTAAATAAAGAAATAAAAGTGCAAAATCATCAGAAGTTTTTGAGTTACTCCATGTGGAAAGCTGCATTCATAGAACACACATACACAAGATAAATAAAATTATGTCTGGTTATACCAAGTTAATACAAAATTAAGAACCGAAGATGATTAAAGAAACCCTATACTCAGAGACAAGAATTGAATCTGCTACAAAGGTAACAGAAGGTCCAATTACACTTATGCAACTAAAGATAAGAATATAATCAAGGACAGATGGAATTTGTTGCCAATCTAAGGCCAAGTTGGCAAACTAAAATTCAAAAGTATCATACTGTATTGCCTAAACTGAGACTTGAAAATGTCACAGATGTCACATTTGGATTAAAGAACCTTAAATGGCAGGCCAAATAACCAGGAATGAAATCTGTAATCTCATGTTTAATCAGCAGTTGACAAGTTCCATTTTAGAGCAGAACAGAGGCAGACTAGGTGACCAATAGGCTACTCAAGCAATTGTTTCGTGTTGTACTGAGGTGAACAAAAGCAAAATAAGTGCTTTAGAAATGCACTAATTTTCAAGGAACGTGACAGGGTTATGGATCTGTGTTTGGTTAATCATCAGTGGCTTAAACAAATGTGTTCAACGAGTATCTGTATTACCCTAATACATTATATCTTGCTGTAGATATAGGTGAAAAGTTAAAATTATAAATCAATATATCTTTCCCTAAAAAGCATCCTCAATGCCATAACATTTAACCATACGTTGTGAGTGGGCAGCATTACCCTGTCCCTTCAATTCCAAGAAATGGTCATTTGTAGTGTCTATGCTTATCAGTAGAAATGAAGACATTACCAAGAATCATAAAGCACAGCCAACTCTTAGAAAAAAATGATATTAACATCCTTAATAGACAATAAGACCTGTCAATTAAATTACTGTTTTATATATGGAATTTAATATATATTGAACACTAAAATAAAGTAGATGATGCTTAATATTAAACATGTTACTCAAAATGCCCTTCTTTGATATGGAAAAATTCTTATGCTATACTCTGAAATGGTAAAGATCAGGCTATAAAAGTGTATCCAGGGGTGCCTCGGTAGCTCAGTCGGTTGAGCATCTGACTTCGGCTCAGGTCATGATCTCACAGTTCGTGGATTTGAGCCCCACGTCGGGCTCTGTGCTGACAGCTAGCTTAGAGCCTGGAGTCGGCTTCAGATTCTGTGTCTCCCTCTCTCTCTGACCCTCCCTTGCTCACGCTGTCTCTCTCTCTCAGAAATAAATAAAACAGTAAAAAAAATTGTTTAAATGAAAATTCACATTTTTATTAACCAATTTAGTCACCATTCTCCTATATTAGGTTAAACAACTAGTGGAAAATGTAACTCAATACTATTGTTAATCTCACAAAGTATATAGTAGTAACTACAAAATACTAAAAACCATACCAACTGAAAGTCTGTGTGGGGAGAGAAAAGAAAGAATAAAAATGGTGGATTTTACTAAACTATAAAAGAAGGAATTTGGTAAGATAGAGAAGGATGGTATATGAGGTACATATTGAAAACAAAATGAAAACTACAAGATTCGGCAAGGTAAGGTGTTTGGAAATATTTATATACATTTTTGGACCACTCATAGTGGTGCAAGTCACAGACACACTCAAACAAAAGAACAGTTACAAACACCTATAAAGCACTTTACTAACTCCAGTTTTGTGTTACACATTAGGGAATGACTAATCCAATTGCTGGAGTTTAGAATGTAACCAACATGCCCATCTTGGGCTATATCAAACTTATCTCTAATAATATTCCTGCCTCTGTTGTGTAAAAACCATTTTCCAAATGCTTTCACATGGCTGGCTCTTTTGATCCTTTCTCAAATCCACTGAGATAGGTACAAAACTACTGACTAAAAGCCAAGTTTATTGCTGGTTAGAGTCCAGACCAAAACAGTTTTCTAACCATCCCAGGTTCATTCTATTATATGACCTTGTCCCCAACTTACATGATGCCAGTACGCAGTGGACATTTAATAATTATATAACAAATGAATGAATTTTGATCTAAAAAGTAAATAAGATTAAAAAGAATACAATTGAGAATACAATAGAGATGGCCTATGGCTCATTACACCATGTGATCAACATACCACATCCTAATTATTAACTACAGCTTGACCCTCTCCAAGGTTTATTATTCCTGCTTGCTGAAGGAAAGTCTCTCATTTAAAACTCCAAAATGACTATGTAACTGTGTCAAAGAATAAGAATATCTACCCTGAAAAAATATGTCCTTCATCATATTCAGAGAACTATGATATCATCATGCCTAAGTGGCAGACACAGCTCCCCAAAGTTGAGGACAATGTCAAATTCGATTTCAAAAACTAATATTTTACTACACACTAAGAGATCCAAAAAAGTAGGGACAAAACCTTGAGCTGTCTTTGATTTAGCTCCTGCTTGGGCTCATGGTGGGGCACAATCAAGTGTGAACAATTTTCTTATTTCCTTGCTCTTACTGAAGACACTGATAAGGGTGAACAGTGACCCAGGTAGACTGACCTTGGGGTTAAACCCTAGAAGACTTTCACTCCAATCTAGACATGTAGATATCGGCTTGTTTCAATATAATAACCGCAATATTCTTCAAATGTTCTGTTATAATAATATCATACATTAGCACTTTTCTTTTAAAAAGTATTAAATATCTTCTGAGTTTTTGGGAACATTTCAAAGCTCAACACTAAAAATCACATTGTGTATATCTCTCTCATTGTAATTTTAGAGGGAGAGAGAGAGAAGACTCATATAAAGAGGATTTATGGCCAGAGCACTTGGCTGGCTCAGTCAAATTTGACTCTTGATTTCAGTTCAGATCATAATCTCATGGTTTGTGGGATAGAGCCAGCCCTACACCAGCCTCTGTGCTGACAGCACAGAGACTGCTTGGGATTCCCTCCCTCTCTCTCTCTCTCCCCCTACCCCACTTGTGCTCTCTCTCTTTGTCTCAAAATAAATAAATAAACATGTGGAAAAAATGATTTATGGCCCCAAAAGGCAGAAATTTCTGTTCATGGGAGCAGTTTAGAAATATTTCGTGTAGAGGTAGGACTTAAGACATTCATTGAATGATAGGCCTTCATTATAGTCCAAATGTGTTGTATTCTTTATTTCCTTCTAAAATAAAGAGAGAAAGGGATGACATTACTTAAAAGCATAAAACCACCCATCAAGTGAAATAATACTCAAAATGGGGTCTTTTTAAATCACTCAGATTTCTATTTCTATTTCCAATTCCAGGTTCCAATAAATACGTCTCACCCCCAACATGACCCAAGCCTACCTCTACCCTACCCCACCCTCCAGCCATCTCATTCATAGTGAGTCTGCCATTATTACTGGAATGTGCTATAATCCTTAAGTATGTTGGAATAAAAAGAAAAAAAGAACTCTGAAGAGTCAAGGGGAGGGAAGGGGGAGAAGGCTATGTGCCTAGCATTCACAAAATCCTCCTATTTCTATGTTGAACATTATTTCCAAATTAGACTATACACAAATTATACTTTGATGGTTGTAATTAAAGCAGGAATGTACTACCTATGAATGTTGAAAACAGTCCATGTTATTTTAATAACTCAGTTCTGGCATTTCTTCACATTTGAATATACCAGGAACCCCAAAATATAGACCACAATTTCTATTCCAGCAGTCTCTCTCTCTCTCTGCCTCTGAGAGGTCCTTTTTAGAATCACTTGTTCTAGTTTTCTAGAATTGAGGCCATCATAAAGCAAAAATCATGGGCACTAAGAATGGAAGAACTCATCTAAATGTCATTAACTTTTATAAAGAGTACTTAAGGGATTAAAACTATAGGTTTTTTTAATATATTATTTATTTTTGAGAGAGAGATAGAGACAGCATGATCAGGGGAGGGTCAGAGCGAGAGGGAGACACAGAATCTGAAACAGGCTCCAGGCTCTGAGCTGTCAGCACAGAGCCCGACGTGGGGCTCTAACCCACAAACCGTGAGATCATGACCTGAGCCGAAGTCGGATGCTTAACCGACTGAGCCACCCAGGCGCCCCAAAACTGTAGTTTTTCAGATATAAATTTAATCTATTTCTAGGATGTCTGCCACAAAAACATAAAGACCTAGAAAACCCACAATACTAATCAACAGATCACTTGAGCTGCTATAGCTGTGGTACCTCAAGCAATTCCCTCAGCTTCTCTGGGCCTCTGTTATCTAAACTGTTATAAAGAAGGAGCCCCAACCAGCTAGTCACTTCAGGCCCTCTCAATTTTAAAATCTATTTTTTTCAATAATCACAGATATACTAAAAATTATCTTCAATATATAAATGTCTCATAATTTCAAAAAACAAAGGACAAAGGAACTTCAAACATAATTCTTAAACATTCAGAAAGATCTCATAATAATCAAACGGGTGTCATGACAATTGCCCCTTTGGCTTGACTGTCATTTACTTCAAATAAAGCTTGAGCTACAGGAAAACTATTTTAACACTCTGAGAAGATTAAATAGTTAATCCACTGGGAAACCAGGCTGAAAGACAGAATTCACAATCCGCTTCCCAGAGAGAAGTGTTGAAAAGAATAAATATATTTGTTTCATTCTGAATAAAATATTCTAATGATACACTACACAAATACTTTCTATTATCTGGCATCCCTTTTCATTTTTGTGTTTTCCTTCCTAATCTGAAGCTGAGATGAAGGTCATGTCTAATGTTGACAGAAAATAACCATTTGTAAATCAGAGTCACACAAGTGGGTTGTAAACTATCTTGGGGGGAAACATCCATAATAATGCATATTCCAAGTTCACATCTTTGAAGATGAATTGATGAGAATTGGAAGATTGGGCAGGTTATGGAATTAACTGCCAAGATAATTTCTGCTTTCATGGCTTCACAAAACTGGAATTTCTAGTGCATCATTCTCTACCCCGTAATTATGCATCAAAATATTAACTAATTAGCAGGTAAGATGGTAAGAGCTCAAAGAGTAGTAATAATTAGACATGAAACTTGAACTTCCATAGAGTTCCAAACAACAAGCAGGTCTACTACACTTCATAAACTGAATAAACCCTATCTGAGGAAATAATACCAACTCATATTTGTAAATAAAATAATTTCACTGACTTTTGCATCATCTACCAGCTCTTTGGTCTCCTTCCTCTCATTTTCCTTACTTCATAATTCAACTACAAAGACATACAAAGACATACACAAAGTGGGGCATGCATATTTTATCAAGTAGGACATGATATAAATAAAATCCCCCTAATGCATAGGCTTTGAAGTTCACTTTTCATATGAAATACCTTTAGAATCAGGGAACGCCTTTCAGTTTTTAAATCACTGCTTTTAATGAACGTAGCAACTAAAAAATGCTATTTAAAAAATAAAGGAGAGGGTCTCCCAACTGGCTCAGTCAGTAGAGCATGTGACTATTGATCTTGAGGTGTAAGTTCAAGCCCCACATTGGGTATAGAGATTACTTTAAAAAAATAAAATATTTAAAAAGTAAAAATAAAAAATAAAAGAGAAATAAAAACTAAGCTGCAACAATTGTCTTTCATCTCTAGTTCATGCTATTGATAACATTTTGTGTTAGTTCCAACATATTTTGTGCATTTAAAGAGACATACTGTTAGGAATGTAAAATCAAGGACCATGTATGTCATATGGGCTGCCTATCCCCAAAGTAGAAAAGTATCCAGCACGGGGCACCTGCCTACCTCAGGTGATAGAGCATGCAAATTTTGATCTCAGTGTTGTAAGTTCGAGGCCCACATTGGGCACAGAGATCACTTAAAAATAAGATCTAAAGAAAAAAGTGCCTAACACATAGTAGGCACTTGATAAACACTTGTTACATAAAAAAAGGAAAAAACAAATGATCAAACACCAGAAAATCATCCATTTCCATAAAATAAATATTTCTAAAAGCCTCATTTATCTACTTCTATATTTTCTAAATATTAAGTTGTTTCAAATAATTTATCTCACATGTATAAAAGCATTTCATCTTGAAAGATCTTTATTACTTTGAAATTAGTAGATGAAATGTTTTGAAAACATTTGGAAACATGTTTAAGAACAGAAATAAGAGGGGCGCCTGGGTGGCTCAGTTGGTTAAGTGGCCGACTTCGGCTCAGGTCATGATCTCGTGGTTCATGAGTTCAAGCCCCGCATCGGGCTCTGTGCTGCCAGCTCAGAGTCTGGAGCCTGCTTCGGATTCTGTGTCTCTCCTTCTTTCTGACCCTCCCCTGCTCATGCTCTGTTTCTCTCTGTCTCAATAATAAATAAAACATTAAAAAAAAAAAAAAAAGAGGCTTTAACTAGACGTATAGTGCTGATCACTTTGCAATGTATGGAACTATTGAATTATCATTTTTTAAATTAATTTGTTTATTTTGAGGGAGACAGTGAGAGCGAGCAGGGGAAGGGCAGATAGAGAGAGAGAGAGAATTCCAAGCAAGCTCCCCACTGTCAGCGAGGAGCCTTTGTGGGGCTCAAACTCATGAACCATGAGATTATGACCTGAGCTAAAACAGAGTCAGACGCTTAACAGACTGAGCCACCCAGGTACCCCTAATCATTATGCTGTACACCTGAAAGTAATATAATATTACATATCAATTAGACTTCAGTGAAAACAAATAAACAAACAAAAAACACTTAGTAGCTCAGAAACCTTGAACAGGTCATCTAGTGCCTTTGTAACTTATTTTCTGTCCAGACAACCTCATAGAATTTTAATGTAGATTAAATAAAATATTATCCATTAGTATTATAACCACAATGGGGAAAAGTGACAAAAGACTAAATGTTTCCTGTTCAGTAACAAAGAGTACCCAAAATAAACATATTACTAGGAAAGTAAAGCTTGAAATGTTAAAATACTTCCTTCCTGTCAATATAGAGCCAGCAGTTTAACAACAACAAAATCACATATTTAATACACTGCACACACAAAGTTCTCAGAACTCTTAATACCTTTACATTGCCACCTCAGCATGTGGAAAAAGAAAAGTGCAGAGAGATCACATTGGAAATCAGTGCCACTGACAGACCTAAAACTGAGCTTTTAACTGTCCAACCAACCAATCAGAAGCTGCTGAGCAATGCCACTTCTTAAAATTGCTTTACTAAGGTAAAAACACAGCAAATTGAAACCCAATTAGACTACATTACACACTAATCCAAACTGATTGTCAAGGATATGTACAGCTCTCTGCCAAAGTCAAGCAAAGACATTTTAGCTCACAACCACATAGACAATGACAAAAAACACAATGGTCCTCTCTGAATCTCTATCTTTGTCCAACTCTTGACATTTCACAAACTAAAGTTCTTAAAAAGGAAAAAAGTTTCAAATTTGCTAAGTCAGCATTCATAGACAGGGAAGGGAAAAAAAGCACATCATCCGACAATGTCTTAAATTTAGAATTCAAAATGTTTAATCGATCTTATCATTTGAGTTAACTAGTTCACTTCAGTATACTTAGATATTAAGAATAGAATATATATTATGCTTCATTGCTCATTTTTGTTGATGACATCTACCTAACTCATCCATTTAATATTTTCTAAGAATTCAGCTACCATATTGAGTCCATAATCAGTATCTTTCCATGTGCCCTGAGGAGGGAAAATGTTACTTTTAAATCAAGCCTTGTGTGCATGTGTGTGCATGTGTGTGTGCGTGTGCGTGTGCGTGTGTGTCTCTAAAAAAGATACCTTAGTTGTTATGGCATTTTCTTGATCTAAGGGTATTTAGTCAATGATGGGCTGGCTATGATTTATTTCTATATAGTGACATATCCTGCTGATAAATAGTGTAGTTTTACTCCATACTTTTATTACATGTTTTAAATTATAGAGCAGTACTATTCAATAAATTTTTTAATGTTTATTTATTTTTGCGAGAGACAGAATGTGAGCAGAGGAGTGGCAGAGAGAGAGGGAGACACAGAATCTAAAGCAAGCTCCAGGCTCTGAGCTGTGAGCACAGAGCCCAGTGTGGTACTTGAACCCATGAACCATGAGATCATGACCTAAGCCAAAGTTAGATTCTTAACCAACTGAGTCACCCAAGCACCACTTCAATAGAAATTTAATGTGAGCAACATTATATTTATTTTTAAAATTTCTAGTAGCCATATATTTAGAAAGGAAAAACAAATAAATGGAATTAATTTTTTCTTTTTAAAAAATGTTTATTTATTTTTGAGGGGCAGGAGGTAGAGAGAGAGGGGGACAGAGGATCCAAAGTAGGCTCTGTGCTGACAGCAGATAACCCAATGTGGGCTCAAACTCAGAAACCACGAGATCATGACCTTAGCCAAAGTCGGATGCCCAACTGACTGAGTCACCCAGGCACCCCAAATTTTTTTTAATTTTAAAAAATAAATTTAGTTCCTGAGTAGCATTAATCATAATTCAAGTGCTCAATAGCCACATGGGTTGAACAGTAGGGCTGTTATCTGAATCTATATCCACCACAATGAAAGATACCCTTCAAAATACCTCAGAAGGCAAAAGGTATTGAATTGAAAAATTGAATAAAAAATATTCTCCCTAAGTAAGAAACTTTCTTTTGAACTTCTTTCTCTCAAAGTCTTATATGACCCATGCACTTACTCTAAGAAATCTTAAAATAGAGTCATCTGGGGCGCCCGGGTGGCTTAGTTGGTTAAGCGTCCGACTTTCACTCAGGTCATGATCTCGCGGTTCGTGGGTTCGAGCCCCGCGTCGGGCTCTGTGCTGACTGCCAGCTCAGAGCCAGGAGCCTGTTTCAGTCTGTGACTCCCTCTCTCTCTGACCCTCCCCTGCTCAGGCTGTCTCTCTCTCTCCTAGAAATAAATAAAAAGCATTAAAAAATTTTAAAATAGAATCATCAGTTTTAACATATTGATAAGTCTCTTCATCTAACAAAACACAAGAACCTCTAGGACACTTTCTGCACTTTGCAGTAGGGTCAATCCCCAATACCTGTTATTACATTATTCGTTGAAAAGGAAAACCAAGTCAAATGTCTGTCGAGTTTTGTCTATGTGTTGATTTACTCATCCAGCTGCTGAAATCTGTCACAAACCAGGGTAGGACTGGAGGACACTGGAAAGATTAAAGAGTCTAAGGAAATATTTTAAGTACAGGTCCTCCACTTCTGAGTTTTATCTTTTCCAACAATATCAAGGTATGCACAAAGCCACTCATTTGTAATTGAACTAGAACCCAGAAAAGGCAACCGATCTCAAGCTAAATAAAGCTTTGTGAAGTATGTTCTTGCCTTTCACCTATGTAGGTTTAATGGCTAAGAATTTGGGCTGTAGAGATGAGCTGGCTGGCTTGGAATGCTAGTTCCATCAGTAGCTACTAGTTTAACTTTAAGCAGATTACTTAATCTTTCTGTAAAGTGGTCATAATAACAGAATCTAAACCAAAAACTGTTATGGGAAATAAATGAAATTTTACATGATATAAAACACGTTAATTGCACTGACTCTACCTAGCTCATGGTATGTGTCCAACAATTATTCCTGTTTTTGGCTCCAAATCAGGATAATCAGATATAAAGATAGACATTCAACAAATATTTGCTGTAAATAAAAATATATGTCTCCAGGCACTTTATAATAATACCAAAGTGCTATAAAAACATAAGCTATTTTTACTCTATGTAAAATAAGTTTAGAGAATAGATCTATTCAATGTATTTAATGGGGAAAAAAAGAAAAAAGGACCTTCACAATGCAGCTTGCTATGTTCTGTTAACATTTTTATAATGCTTTCCCAAACAGACGCACACTTATCACTTAAAAAGTGCAAATATACATGCCAAAATAAATATAAATTGTTTATCTGTCAACAGCATTTTAAGGTCACCATACTCACCTCCAGTGCAAATGGCATCAGATTTAATAGCATGGCAAATAAACCGCCCTATGATATTCTAGAGAATTCAGATAAAAACCTTAAATCTCTAAAAATGGTATCTCTTACACCCTAATTTTCTGTTTTCATTACTATTTTATGCTCCTCCTTTACCTCTTCAACCAGCTCTGCCAACAAAACTGCATTTTACTGGGTTTCTGCCATGGTACAGTCATTAATGAGTATTAAAAGGCCAAAAGAGAGGTATTTAGCAGCAACAAACTAATCCAACGATTGGATAAGTAGCCCCAGAATAACCAAAAATGCTAAATTAAAACTCCAAGAGCTTTGTAACAGGTAATGCTAAACAGTCATAAAACTGTCACCTCCATGGGTGACATTTCCTGATCTGATCTGTAAAAGAAGAGAAAAACTCTTTAAAATTCATGTTATTCTAGGGCTTCTAGCTGGCTCAGCTGGAAGAGCATAACACTTGATCTCGGGGGTCATGAGTTTGAGCCCCATGTGGGTGTAGGGATAACAATAAAATACAATAAAATACAATAAAATACAATACAATACAATAAAAATGCATGTTATTCTGTAATTTGACTAAAGATACAAAGTGTATAAAACTGCCATTTCTATGCCTAACCAAGGTTTGACACTAAAATAATAATGCTGACATGACAGGATTTTTAAAATAACCTTCCAGAAAGGCTATGTGAGTGGTGGATCTTTGTCAACAATTTCTCCAACGACACTGTTTTTATAATCCTTCAAGATACAAAGAGAAGTGGATTCACAGTAGACCATCCCAGAGCTGTGAAAGCAACGCACTTATTCTACCATGAACGCTTCATTAATATTTCAGTGATGATGTTGCAATTTTTCCGTGAGCAACTGTCAGAGCTCTGCTTCTTGATATGTATCAAAACAGCCTAAATTGTATCCAAGACTCGTGTATCTGTCCTTGACCGAAACACAATTTTGATGTCCCTGATATTTCAAAGCTCACACCCAGGCATGTATAGTTTTATGCTGTATCCACCCTGCCTAACGTCAGGGTGTTTCGCCCAGTCACCCATGTAACTCTTCCACTCGCTGAAGAGTTTTCTTCCTTCTACAGACCTGACACCGTGAAATGTAATTCTTAAAGAGAATTCCCATTCCAACGCCAGAGAGGCCAGATGTGTCTCCTACACCCACACGATTGTGCTACATGGGCCTCTGTGATGCTTAACGAGGCTTCCATTTGCACGGGCATCTAGAACCCTGCGTTTGGAAGCGCTGTCAGTCAGATGCTTTGTCTCCCGCCTCAGAAGGCCGGGGTTGCGTGTGTGTACACGTATGACAGACATTGTCCAAATAATAAGAAGGGCACCGCAGCCCAGCCCCGGGCAAAGGCGGCCAGGCCGTCGCCTAAGGCGGCCCCACCTGAGGCGATTGTTCCTCTGGTGCGGGACCCGCGGGGGCGGGCGGCGACGGCGTCCAACCCCGTGGAGTCCGGGCGCCCCCCGAGACCCGGCGTCGCGCAGTCGCCGGCTACCTGCAAACGCCGCCTGCGTGAGGGCTGCAGGGTCTCCCCGCGAGCACCCGGCCGCGCGTGCCCCGCCGGCGGGGATCTGCAGCCTCAGTTTACCCAGCCGCCGGCCTCCCGCCAGACCTCCCCTCAGGTCTCCGCACCGCGGCGCCGGCTGACCTGGGCGAGAGCGCGCGTCCCGCCCGCGCCCTCAGCCCACCCGCCGCCTCCACAGCCGCCGCGTCCGTCCTCACCTGACAGCCACCCGCACCGAGCTCTCGTCCGGGGCGCCCCACATGCTGGCGGCGGGCGACGGCAGGGCCGCTGGGCCTCTGCACCGCAGAGCTGAGGCACCGCCGGAGCCGCGGCGCTCGGGCTTCACAGACTGGGGCGGCAGGGGGCGGCCGGCTCACCTCCGCCGCGCTCCAGCCATGTTGGGCGACTGAATGGAAAGGTGGCGGCGGCGCGGAGGCAGAGGAGGAGGAGGTGATTCACGGCCGGCGGACGCCCGCCCCTTCTCCCCCGCTCACCCCCCGGGATCTGGGGCGGGGACGAGGCGCGCTTGAAAGGCGAGCGCGGCGGCGGCGGAGCCAGCAGGCCGCCCGCGGCTTCCTGACGGCCGGTAAGAGCGCCCTGCCCCCTCCGGTGGGGACCCGGCCTGCGGGCGGCCGGGCTGGAACGCTCCACGCCCGCCTGGGCGCTCAGGGCTCCGGCCCCGCACTGCGTCAGCGGCGGCCGCGCGGCCCGGCCCCTGCTCGCCCTCCCCCGGCCTGCGCCCCGCCCTGCCCGCGGCGGGCACTGCCTGGCGCTGCTGGGCAGGGAGGCGCGCGGGGGAGGGATGCCGGCCGCGGGCTGCCCTCGCCCGAGGGCGACGAGCCCGTGCGCCCTTCCAGGCTCTTCTGTGAGAACGCAGCGGCGGGTGCTCGCCCCCGCGCCTTTGCGAAAACTCTGAGCTTGGATCGCGAGCGCAGCGCCGGGAATCAGGCAGCTGCCACCCTGGTGCCGCTCTGTTTCCACCCTTGAGCTTATTGTCCTCTCGCCAGCTTGGACTTTGACCCCCTTCCCCAGCCCCCCGCGGATCGCCCTCCCTCGCAGGAGTCGGTCATTCGTGCTAAACCGGCTCCCGGGTTTGGCCCCTGCAGTCCGTCGCCCGTTTACCAGCCCGCCTGGAATGTGGAAACGATTTGCTCCGCGACTGCTGAATGCGTTTCTGTTAAGGCGTTTGTACGCTGCTAAATGAACTGCGCCCTGGTACTGCCAAGTGCTCCCAGAACTGAATATCCACCAAGACCTGCTGTGTAGTAGCAAATCCTCGCAAATTTTTTTTTTTTCCCTTCCTGGCCTTCAAAAAGCACCTCCCCATCCCGGGATTCTATCAACATTGAGCCATTGTGGTTTCTGCTTGTGACTATTGTGCTTCCACATGCCTTTAGATAGCTCTGTGGCAACAGCCTTTATTAGCTTCACCACAGAGTATCTTTTGTGGACTGGCCCATACATTTCTCTAAATAAACATGTGGGCTCGTACGAAACAGTGTAATAGATTAAATGGCACCGTCCGAATAAAGACACAGCCCCGAGTACTGACATCCTCGGTTCGCACACCCAGTCATCCTAATCAGCAGAGATCCCCCAGCACGGGTCCTAGGAGGCAGCACACTCTGGGACAAACAAGACGTGTTTCACGGCCTTACGTGGAGGCCTGTGTGATATGTCATTATGGATAGGGTTTTTTTTTAATGTGTTATTTATTTCTAGGAGAGAGAGAGAGACAGCGTGAGCAGGGGAGGGTCAGAGAGAGAGGGAGTCACAGACTGAAACAGGCTCCAGGCTCTGAGCTGGCAGTCAGCACAGAGCCCGACGCGGGGCTCGAACCCACCAACCGCGAGATCATGACCTAAACGGAAGTCGGACGCTTAACCGACTAAGCCACCCAGGCGCCCCATGGATAGTTTTAAAACGTATCCTGTCCCTAAACCTCCACACCCCTGAGTCTTAATAGACACACGGCTAGGAGGTAAGGAGAGCAGAGGTAGGGCCTATCCTTCTGTAGACCAAAAGAGTGGCAAAGCTCGCTCCTCTGTCTGCCCTCCAGAGAGCCTGTCCTCCCCTCAGTATTTATCTATTAACAAACCGGAGCGCCATTTCCTCCAGCCATGGCGACTACATGGCTGGGTGGCTCTGATTTGGCGTCCTTGCTTCTTGGATTGGTAAACGCTGCAAGAAAGGCGACTAAAGCCAAGCAAATTTAGCAAGAAAACTAAAGAGGAATATAAATAATTTAAGATCTTTAAAACAAACTTATTTATTTTGAGTGTGTGTGAGAGAGAGAGGATGTGTGTACACACAAGCAGGGGGGGGAGTAGAGGGAGAGAGAGAATCTTAAGCAGGCTCCATACCCAGCATAGAGCCCGGCCTGACTGGAGGCTGGATCTCACCACGGTGAGATCATGACCTGAGCCAAAATCCAGGGTCAGGTGTTTAACAAACTGAGTCACCCAGGCACCCCAAAATATATTACTTAAGGGGCCCCTGGGTGGCTCAGTCTATTAAGCCTCCGACTTCAGCTCAAGTCATGATCTCCTGGTTCATGATTTCGAGACCTTCGTTGGACACATAGTGAACTGTGCTGACAGCTCAGAGCCTGGAGCTTGCTTCGGATTCCGTCTCCCTCTCTCTGCCCCTCCCCTGCTCACACTCTGTCTCTCCCTTTCTCAAAAATAAATCAACATTAAAAAATAAATTAAAATTGCACCAGTTTATAGAAGTCTCAGTGGGGGGGGGGGATGGGCACCGAGAGGGGCACTTGTGGGGATGAGCACTGGCTGTTATATGGAAACCATCTTGACAATAAACTATTTGTAAAATAAATAAATAAAAATAAAAGTGAGCATTTGTACATAAAAAAAAAGTCTCAGTAGATGTCACAAATACAAATGCTACCAAGCAATAGCCAGGCAGGTCACTTCGGTGAGTCTGAACAGACAGAGTAAGGACTGATAAAATAGAGAACACCAGGCCTCTTACAAAGACAGTGGCCATCACCAGCTCTGGCCTGCTGGAATGCAGACCCAATGCTGCCAAGCTTTTTGTGTGTATGTTACTTCTCAAGAGATAGAGACAAATCAGACCTTTATGTGAAAACTCCTTGGTTCACAGCATCAACAACTAACTCATCACTTTTACATTTAAATAGCACGCAAACCGATCAAAATACGTATTAATCCAACCCATCAGGCTAAAACTTCCAGCCAAAACATTAGCACCAATAACAGCTGTAGCTTTGTGCATGGTTTTGGGAAAAAGTTGTATAAAAATTAAACTTTCCTTTGATGACTGAGTCATTTCCCCCAAATTTTAAAATTTGTAAATTATCTACTTTGTATTCACTTCAGATCCTTTAGCTGCTATCTGACCCCTTACATTATAGCTCGCCTAATTTATTATCTTAAGTTGAAGAAAACTCCAAGAGAAGAGCTTTTTACCAGAGAGTTGTTTAAACCCTCTTCCAGTTGCTCACTCAACAAACATTTAATAAATGCCTGCTATATACCAGCAATACTGGACAGTACTGTCAACAAGGAGTCCAGACAGTATCTACAAGGAGCTTAAAGTCTAGTTCAAGAAAACAAATTTGGAAATCCATTAAGTGCAATCATAGAAATTGTAACAAAAGTATGATGAATTTTTTCTCCAAGGGTGAGGGATTCTTCAGATATAGACCACTCAGGATGGTCTCCCTGAATCCACTCTTGCCTCCACACTGTGGAAAGGCAATCTTTTAAAACCTATGTCATTTATGTCATTCCCCTGCCTGAAGCCTTCCAAGAGCTACCTAACAGAAATAGACTAAGTTCTTCTAGACTTCAGGACGCTTCACACTCTGGCCTCTCCAGATTCTAATCTTATCTTTTTTTTTTTTTCTTTTTTCTTTTTAAGTTAATTAATTAATAAACTTTTTAAATTATCTCTATGTCCAGTATGGGGCTTGAACTCACAATCTCCAAGTTCAAGAGTGTCAGGCTCTACCAACATGGCCTGCCATGCACCCCTAACCTTATCTATTGTTACTCTAAGTCTTAACTACTACTTTGTGGTGATAGTGACCTTCGTTCTGTTTCTTCAACACAAAGAGTTCTCTCCTGCCTTGGGAACTGTGCGCTAGCTAATTTCCTCTACCTGTAATGCTCTTTCCCCAGATATTTCCATGATAGTCTCCTTTTGAACTTTTAGGGATCAACTTAAATTCCTGTCCTCAGAGAGACGTCTCCTGATAATTCACTCTGAGGTAGTACCCCCACAAGGTTCAGCTACATGATTTGCATGTCCCAATGCAAAATGAAAATGCAGGATGTCTTGTTAGAAAAGCAATATAAAAATTCTGTTAAAGATGCTACAGTAACAGAGGCGCCTGGGTGGCTCAGTTGGTTGAGTGTGTGACTCTTGATTTCAGCTCTGGTAATGATGTCACAGTTCCCAGGTTCAAGCCCCATGTTGGACTCTGTACTGACAGTGTGGAGCCTGCTTGGAATACTGTTCTACCCCTCTTCAGCTCATGCTTTCTCTCTCTCCCTGTCTCTCTCTTTCTCTCTCCCTCTCCCTCTCTCTCTCATTGTCAAAATAAATAAACTTAAAAAAGATGTTAAAATATAAAGTTTTTTTCTTCTGAACTCTCACTCAACTTGTCATGGTATTTCTTATTTGCTATTTAGTGTTACTTTCCACAAAGAAAAGTTAAAATTTTTAATTATTAACATTAGTTTTACCATTCATCTTTACATTGTGCAGTGTCAGTTTTAAGTGTGAATAGAAGAGCAATTAAGTGATATGTGGAATTATCAAAATTATACAGTTCCTACTGTGTGGTACATACATGCATATGAATTTCATTCTTAACTGTGAAAACATTGCACAAAACTAACTCAACTTTTTTTATTTCACTTGTTGGTACGTCTGTATTCTACTAACACTTTCTACCTTTGGCTTACAGATGAGTAAGGAAGAACTGAAAGGAAGAGGAACTACTTTCCCTGTCTTTGTTTTTCTTTTACATCATAATTAATGGTTAGTGGCTACAGGGAAGTGATGACTAAGAAAGAATGAAATAGTGTTCTTCAGTTAGTGTATTTCTTAGAATGCCACTGCTTTCTTTTTTTATTGGAAGCAAGTTCTGGTTTGAGGGAAGCATAGCCTCTCAAGGTGTCAGCATCCCGGCTTGGACACACATAACACATTTACTTCTTATTCATACTGCCTTTGGATCCCGCTGAACTCCCGCAAATTCTAGGTCCACCAGAATTCTACACTCACAGGACATCACAAAAGCTATAGGAGAATGGGATGACAAGGAATGGAGGACCCGGATATTGCCTTATGTCCTCTACTTACCCAGATGCACTAGTGTTTTGGGAAACACTCTCTCATGAAACACAAATCCAAAGATAAAATTATTATGCGTTTTACGGGGCGCCTGGGTGGCTTAGTCGGTTAAGCGTCCGACTTTCGCTTGGGTCATGATCTCGCGGTTCGTGGGTTCGAGCCCCGCGTCGGGCTCTGTGCTGACTGCCAGCTCAGAGCCTGGAGCCTGTTTCAGAGTCTGTGTCTCCCTCTCTCTCTGACCCTCCCCTGCTCACGTTGTCTCTCTCTCTCCTAGAAATAAATAAAAAATATTAAAAAAAATTATTATGCGTTTTAAGACAGTGATAATAGATGGGGCACCTGGGCGGCTCAGTGAGATAAGTGTTCAACTCTTGGTTTCAGCTCAGGTCATGATCTTACTGTTAGTGACTTTGACCCCTGCATGGAATATTCTCTCTCCCTCTCTTTCTGCTCCTCCCTCGCTCCTGCGTGAACACATACTCCGGCTCTTAAAATAAGTAAATAATCTGGGGCGCCTGGGTGGCTTAGTCGGTTGAGCGTCCGACTTTCGCTTAGGTCATGATCTCGTGGTTCGTGGGTTCGAGCCCCGCGTCGGGCTCTGTGCTGACTGCCAGCTCAGAGTCTGGAGCCTGTTTCAGATTCTGTGTCTCCCTCTCTCTCTGACCCTCCCCTGCTCACGCGCGCTCTCTCTCTCTCCTAGAAATAAATAAAAAGCGTTTTAAAAAATTTAAAAAAAATAAGTAAATAATCTTTAAAAAAAAAAAAAAAGACAGTGGCAGTAGAGCATTAAACTAAGAGCAGAGGCTCTCTCAGCCCAGGGTCCTGTGTGACTGCACTAACCATTCATCCATGAAGCCAGCACTGTGTACCTCCAGTTATTCACTATCCCATCACTATTTTATTTCTTCATAGCCCTTTTCTCTAGATGATATTTTCTTGTTGATATATATTTTTTATTATTGTCTGCCTCCATTTGAATATGAGCTTCAAGAGAGCAGAGACCTTTCTGGGTTTTTAAAAATGTTTTTAATGTGTTTTTGTAAATGCTTATTTTTAAAAGAGAGAGAGAAAGCCAGCTCGGGGAGAGCAGATAAAGAGGGGTACAGAGGATCCAAAGCAAGCTCTGTGCTGACAGCAGAGTGGGAGAGGGAGAGAGAATCTTAACCCACGAACCATGAATTCATGACCTGAGCCAAAGTTGGCTGCTTAACCGACTGAGCCACCCAGCCACCCCTTTTCTGTTTTGTTCACTCATGTATTTCTAGGTCCCACAACAGTGTCTGACACATAATATGGATCATTAAAGAAAAGCTGAATGACTAAGTGACTTTGGGCAAGATATGGAACCTAAGTCCCAGCTTCTTACATGTAAGTAATGTATTTTTCACCTTATAGAGTTGTTTTGGAGATAGAAGGAGTTTTATCATGTTAATCACAGCAAGAACTCACACTAAGTGCCTGATAAAGAGAACTAATTTTATTGTAAATATCTTTGCAATATGAATTGCTTTAAGAAGCAGATACAGATGCTGTAGCTGCATCTGTCTAAGGTACCTTCAGAAGAAAGATTCTAGCACACAGTAAACAGGGAGCCAAGAAGAAGCTACAACATGCATTAAAGCAACTGTCTCACAGTTTTTTCCCTCTAGGCCATCTACCCAGTGTTTTTCTGGTTTTCACATTCTAATCAGTCATTAAAAGTTATTTGCTTCTTCCTTTTTGCTACTAGCAGAAAGATTAAAAGAAAAAGTTCTGATTACAACTTTACATGCAAACAACCAGCTTTGGAAGAGCATGCCTAGACAGCCATCTCCTCAGAAATCTTTTTGAAAACAGTCTCTAGGAAACTAAAACCCTTAATACCACAATCAGAAATACCAATTTTCCTTTGGTGATTCTTTTTGTTTTATTCATTTTCCTCATTAATAACAACGGAAAGCATTTATAGGACTGTTCTACCATACCAGTGTAATGTGTGAGTGACTAACATGCATTATATCACATAATTCTCTCATCACTAGAAGCTGAGTCCAGTTATTACCTCCATATAACATATGAGGAAATGGAAGCCTTCCCCACACACAGCTATCTGTCAAAATCCTATCTATAGTTCATGCCCAACTCAAAAATCACCCTTTCTTCAACTTATTCTGATTTCACTCTGCCTCTGTGCCAGATGTATGACTTTGTTCTCTTTCAGATCTTCAACACATTTCGTTAATGTCTTTGTTATTGTTTTTATGATCACTTTTTAACTCAACTAGACTGTAAGTTACTAAAAGGCAGAATCTGTGGAAAATTCAACAGTGCAGCCGTACTTATTTGTTAAGTGATTCCCAGAAAGGCATGCTATGCTTTGATTTCAACACAGAACAAGTTTTCATTGTAGATAGTCTGCTCTCCACTGGTTATGGTTTTCAGATAGACTATTTCCAGACTGTAGTGTCTATTAAAGGTGACCTTCAAACTATCAGGAAGAAAATCAGAGCACCTGAGATTCTGTGAAGTGGCAAATGTAGGCTAGGCTCCTATAATTTTGGAGATGGAGAACATTTCACAGTTGGTGCACCCCTTTCATTTTGCAGACAGGGAAACAGTTCCTGAGAGGAGAATTGCTCACCACCCTCAGCTGCTGCCCCCCCTTCCCCCACTCTCTTTCTCCCCACCCCATCCCCCACCCTGCCCCAATGCACACACAAACTATCCAGTTGGCAGAGCTCAATAAAAATTTAGATATCTGGACTCTCTGTTCTGGGTTCTTTGTTTTTTACTGTTAATTTCACTATACCTTTTATTCTTTAGGCTTAGAAAATCTCAGCCTACAGTATGACTGTTTGCATATGAAGAATATATACTGCAAAGTAACACAAGGTGAGTTTAAATACTTATAGTAGTTAACCTTATAATAAAAGCAGTTTGTTCACATCTCATAAATTTGTTTTTTAATGACTCATTACTAGAAAAACCAAACTTTTAACTAACTACACATTTTCTTCACATTTTTCTCATTTCTGTTTATTTTGAATATTGGGAGTCATTTCTGAGTGGCGCATAAGTGTTTGAGGGATTTTTTTCATTTCTTTCTTTGTGCGTTTTTATACTGCTTGAAATTCTTAAAATATAACATCAATTGCTTTTACAAAACTAGCGAAATTATTCTTCTAAGGCAAGTATCTAAATTTCTCTTCATTAAGAATAAACAGGTGGGTAAAAGTTAAATTTCTGTGTCCACACCTAAAATCAGAGTTCTGAAATCATAAACTGCATTTAAGGGGTTGGACCAGGATTCCAAATCTAAGAGGAATTCAAAGAGTAAAGATTTCTCTTCAGTGCTTTGGACTTTTGTTGAGCTTGCAGCTTACTAGTATTGCGCACAGCTTGATTACCCCAAAGTACTGGCCCAGTTAATTGCATTCAAATGCAAATTACAGCTATTAAGTCATGCTGGTCTTGGGCCAAAGTCATGAGCCAAGTTCGTTAAGAGGAGTGTGTTTTTTTTCTAACTGTGCAGGACTGAACTTGATAAGCATTTTGGGATAGTCATTCATTCTTTGTGTGTGTGTGTATTTTTTTTTTCTGGAATATTATAGAACTGAATCACTGAAAGAAAATGTATTAGTTATGTTTAAATGAGAACATTTCACTGTTTACAATCCCCTCCTCTTTTATTTATCCATCAATACCACCACTCTTTTTTCATATCTTTTAACTGAATTACCTGCTTTCATTTTCTGTTTTCTCACATTTTATTTTCTTGTGACCTCCATATGGATATTTTTCAAATTATCATGGCTTTGGATACCCTGAAACCAAAAGATTAATGAAGCCCTATGTTTTTCATTCTTACTGTATTTCAGAAGACCTATAGCAAAATATGAAGTTAAAATTAATTATAATCTATAATTACATGATAAATATTTCACCTACTTCTACAATGAGTATGTGCTTTATTTATCTCCCCTCAAAACAACAACACAATAATCACATTAAATAAGAGAATAAAGTCTTTACATCTAGATCACTCATTTTTCCTTATACAGATATCCATTTAGTAGAATCAATGCTTTTTAGGTAAAAACATACAGGTTATGTTGGGTAAGATGCTTGACCTAAATCAGTTTATAACTTGGCCCTCATTTCCTTGAGCTAATCTGATAACATAGTTATTTCCCAGTGGACTCCACCAGGAAAGACAAAGCCCCCTCTCCCACACACACACACACAAGGAATTGGTGATATTTGCATTTGTTTGATGATCCCAAGCTATTCCTCCAATTTTTGCAGAAGTCCAAAGGGAAATAGGAAAATAGTTGTTAGGAACTATTTCAGATAGGAAACCAGTTGTTAAACTCACGTTTTAGTCCAAAGACATATCAAAAGGACTATTTAAAGGACTTCTTTTGGGGTACCTGGGTGTCAGTTGGTGAAACGTCTGGCTCTTAATTTTGGTTCAGATCATGATCTCACAGTTGGTGGGACTGAGCCTCATGTCAGGCTCTGCACTTACAGCATGGAGCCTGCCTGGGATTCTCTTTATCTGTAAAAATAAATAAATAATCTTTAAAATAAATAAATAGTAAATAAATTAATTAAGGACTTCTTTCTATTTCTAACATCGATAATAAAGATAAAAAGAGATATGGACACACTAAGGTGTCAGTGGGCATTAAATTAGCAACACGAAAATGGCAGCACTAAACACACTTACTTCTGCATACATCACAAAGAAGGTGTGTTTCAACACCAAGAGAAATAAGGTGAGTAGAATCTTGAAAGAAGAGTTTTGACTGATAAAATATAGGAAACCATTTAAACTTTGTGAGTAAAAGTGGTAAAACAAAGGTAATGTTTAAAAATATGTAATGTAAGGGGTGCCTGGGTGTCTCAGTTGGTTAAGTATCCAACTCGATTTCACGCAGGACATGATCTCACAGTTTGTGAGTCCGGGACCCACATTGGTTCCATGCTGACAGTGCAGAAAGAACCTGCTTGGGATTCTTTCTCTCCCATTCACTCTGCCCCTCCCCTGCTCATGCTCAGGCTCTCTCTCTCTCTCTCAAAAATAAATAAACTTAAAATAAATTTTTAATAATAATATAAAAAATAGAATAAAAGGAGAGTCCTTGCAATCAGAAATTATGAATTTATTAAGTGTTTTTCAAAAATATCCCTAAATCTAGGCAATTGAGAGAATAATACTATTAGCTGAAACTGACAAGTTGGATGGAAGGAAGAAAGAGTTCATTTTGTGAAAAGAAAGAGAACTGGGGTTGAAGCAAAGTGATAAAGTCAAAGGAGAACTTGGGTTGAGGCAGTGTGATAAAGTGATTCTCAAAGAGTGATCATCGAGGTACTGGAGGAACCAAAGGGAATGAGGACAGAAGAAGAATCAGTGTATCTATCAGATCAGCACAACTAATTGTAACCATAGAGAGTAGTTGTGGTGCAGGGAATTAAGTAAGAATTGGTGGTGGGAAGGGAAGGGGATAGTTTACTTCTTTGAGAAGTTCATAATAAAGATGGAAAAAGGTTCAACCTAAGTTCCATTTCTGCTTGTAAGTCATAATATCAGTTCAACAAGTGTTTTAGTGCCTAAATGACACTATATTTAAACTACTTTCATCACCTTATCTCCATTTTACCCCTTGTTTATTTGGAAGAAATTCTGCTCAATCTTGGAAGTGTCATAGACTCTTTTTTTTTTTTAATATTTTATTTTTAAGTAATCTCTACACTCAACATGGGGCTCAAACTCACAACCTTGAGATCAAGTTGCACCCAATACCAACTGAGCCAACGAGGCACCCCTAGACTCTTCTTTATGCCCTCACACTTAGATTAGCCCAAGACCCCCCTTTTTTTCCCCAAGGGCCCCTTTTATACACTCACATTGTAAATAGGCATAATTAGGGTTATTAATTTACTTTGAATGTATCTATTTTTAAAATGTCTTTCTGATAGTTGCAAATGACATATCAGATAAAGGGCTAGCATCCAAAATCTATAAGGAATTCACCAAATTCCACACCTGAAAAACAAACAATCCAGTGAAGAAATGGGCAGAAGACATGAACAGACACTTCAACAAAGAGGACATCCAGATAGCCAACAGACACATGAAACAATGCTCAGTATCCCTCCTCATCAGGGAAATACAAATCAAAACCACACTGAGATACCACCTCATGCCAGTCAGAGTGACTAAAATAAACAAATCAGAGGACTCTAGATGCTGGCGAGGATGTGGAGAAATGGGCACCCTCCTACACTGTTGATGGGATGGTAAACGGGTGCAGCCCCTCTGGAAAAGAGTGTGGAGGTTCCTCAAAAAATTAACAATAGAATTATCCTATGACCCAGCACTGCTAGGGAATTACCCCAGGGATACAGGAGTGCTGATGCATAGGAGTACATGTACCCCAATGTTCATAGCAGCACTCTCAACAATAGCCAAAACATGGAAAGAGCCTAAGTGTCCATCAATGGACGAATGGATCAAGAAGATGTGGTTTATCTAAACAATGGAATACTACATGGCAATGAGAAACAATGAAATCTGGCCATGTGTAGCAACATGGATGGACCTTGAGGGTGTTATGCTTAGCGAAATAAGTCAGGCAGAGAAGGACAGATACCATATGTTTGCAAGTATAGGAGGATTAGGAGGAACTTAACAGAGGACCATGGGGGAGAAGAAGGGGAAAAATAGTTGGGGAGAGGGAGGAAGGCAAACCATGAGAGACTCTCGAATGCTGAGAACAAACTGAGGGCAGTTGGGGTTGGGGGGGAAGGGAAAGGGGGGTGATGGGCATGGAGGAGGGCACTTGTGGGGATGAGCCCTGTGTGTTATATGGAAACCAACTTGACAATAAACTACTTTAAAAAATGTCTTTCCCATTAGATTGTAAATTTTTAAAAAGTAGATACCAAATGCATATCATTTGATAGTCTCTAAATGTTTATGGATGACCAAAATCTGTCTTCTGGCAATATTGCCCTTGAATTCCACATAGCAACTAAGAGTTAACTGTGCTTTTGTTTTGTTTTGTTTTTTTGGGGGGCTTTGTTTTTTGTTCCCCAGAGATTCTCTCTATTTCTAGGCCACTAAGTCAGGTATTTTAGACTTTTTTTCAGGCCTTCACTTCCTGATCTCTAAATCTTGAAACTCCCATGTCATGGTGCAAGGTCCTTTTTCTTTGCCTTTTTACACTTTCCCTCATGGCTTAAATTCAATCTAGATGGTGATTATAACTCATTTATGCAACCGCTTATTCGATAACTATGTGTAGCACTATTTCAGGCACTGGAGATCAAGCAGAAGACAAAATGGGCAAAAACTTTTGCCCTCATTTTAAGATGAGGAAAAGATAATACAATATCAGTAAAATGTAATACATACTTAATGGTGATTAATGCTATTGGAAAGAAAGGCGTATACAGAATGTTTGGGTGCTAGGAATGTTTTGTATTTTAAAGAAAATAATCAGAAAAAGTCTGAATGAATAGGCATCCCTGAGAAAGACATGAAAGAAGTGAAGAAATTAGCCATGGAGAAACTGGAGGAAAGGCATCCCTAGTAGAGGGAACAGCAATTGCAAAATCTTTAGGTAAAAACATGCCTGACCCTATTGAAGAAACAACCAAGATTGTAATATGGTTGCAGCAAAGTCAGCTAGGAACAAAAAACAGTGAGAGACTATTTTAGAGAGGTAGAAGGGAGAGGTTAGTACAGGAAAGAAAAGGCCAGATTATCATACAGGGCCTTTCAAGCCCTAAAATTGGTGAGTGGGATAGAATGCCAGTGGATTATATTGAGCTAAGTAGTGACTTAGCTAACTATGTTTTAATAGGATCACTCTGACCACTGGGTTGGAAATAAACTAGGGGAAGCTAGAGATTGGAATGAGGGAGTTGGTTAGGTGGCTATGACCATAATCTAGGCATAAAATGATCTGACTTGGGCCAGTCTCAGCAATAAAGGTTGGGAGAAGTGGTCAAGTTCTGAAGATACACACATACACACACACACACACACACACACACACGTACACATACACACATTATTTATATCTAACTTTTTAATTTGAAAAATTTTAGACATAGAGAAAATATAACTTAAATAAATATACTAGAATTACCAAACCAGAGCATTAACATTAGTTCAGATAACATCCTTGTTCTGTTTTAGGGGGTCCAATCCAGGATTCACTTTGCATTTAGCTGTCATGTCCTCTTAGTCCTCTCCAATCTGTGATCATTCCTTTGTCTTTTGAGACCTTGACATTTTTGAAGAGTACTGGCTATTTATTTTGTAGTATGTTTCACAACTTGGCTTTGTCTAATGTTTTCTCAGGACTTGATTGAGTTTATTATTAAAGAAAAATGACACTTTAATAATACCCAAAAAGTGATGTTGTGGCCTTTACAGTGCATCCTATCAGGAGGTACATAATGCTAATATGTCTTATCAATATGTCTTAATTTGTGCTAACAAAATGCGATAGGCCCGGTAGCTTCAACAGCAGACTTCTGTTTTTGTTATAGTTTTGGAGGCTAGAAGTCCCAGATCAAGGTCTGACAGGATCAGTTTCTGGTAAGGACTCTCTTCCTGGCTTATAGACAGCTGCTTTTGTGCTGTGCAGAGGTAAGCTCTCTGATATCTCTTCTTTTAATGCCACTAATTTCATCAGATCAAGGCCCTACTCTTAGCATTTCCTTTAATCTTAATTACTTCAGTAAAGATGTTATCTCCAAATACAGTCACACTGGAGTTTAGGGTTCAACATACGGATTTGTGGGGGATGTAATTCAGTCCACAGCACCACTTTGATGTTGACTTTGATCATGTGGTTGAGGTAGTGTCTGGTGGATTTCTTCACTGTAAAATTATTATTTTGTCTTTGTAATTAATAAATATGGGAAGATGTGTTGACAATATGATCATATTTTTCTTATACTTTCATCCACTGATTTTAAAACCTGTCAATGATTCTTATCTACAATAATCACTAGGATATTTGCATAATAGTGATTTTCTATTTCTATCTTTCCTTCTATATTTATTAATTGGAATTCTACTAAAAGGAAAAGCTGTTCTCTTCCCCCAATTTATTTATTTCCTTCATTATTTATTTATATAGGCATGGACTCATGGATATTTATTTTTTTCTATGGGTTATAAGCCATTAGAAAAAGAAGAAGAAAGAAAAGGAAGGAGGGAGGAGGGAAAGCAGGAGGAGAAAAAGGCAATGCTTATCTTTCCTGATGTATATTCCTGACAGGGTGAAAAGTCATTGTGTTACTAATTTCTCATATATTGTAAACCATAGAATACTACATATGGGAAGTATTCTACTAAAAACAAGTTATGATTTTTTCAAAAAATTTATTTTTAAGTAATCTCTACACCCAACTTTGAGCTCAAACTCATGACTCCAAAATCAAGAGTTCCATCCATGCCCTACTGACTATGCCAGCCAGGCACCCCTAAAAATAAGTTATGATTTCTTATTTATTTGTTAATTTTTTTTGAGGGAACATGTGTACATGCACACACATAAGCAGTGGGAGGGCCAGGGGGAGAGGAAGAGAGAGAATCTTAAGTAGGCTCCACTCCCAGCACAGAGCCCCATGAGGGACTCGATTTCACCACCATGAGATCATGACCTAAAAATCGAGAGTCGAATGCTTACCCAACTGAGCCACCCAGGGACCCATATGATTTTTTAAAAGAACATAAAACCTTAGTAAAAATTTTGAAGTGCCCACATATATTAGTTATTAAATATTAAAATATAAATATATAAACTATGTATTTATAAGACATAAAGAAACTATTAACTCAGACATCAAGTAATTGTCAAAGATATGATATTTTCTTCCCAAATGGTATCTCTGACTCCAGTCTGCTTTCTTCAATTCATCTCTACATCAGTGTCTAAGCACCAGAACAGCTACCAAATTATCTCTAAATCCTTTTTATAACATTGATATTTTGGAAATACTTGCCTGATTGTTTGGTTTGTTTGTTTTGGGGTTTATTTATTTATTTTTGAGAGAGAAAGTATGAGTGAGGGAGGGGCAAAGAGAGTGGAGGAGAGAGAGAATCCCAAGCAGTTCCCACACTGTAAGCACAGAGCCCAGCATGGAGCTTGAACCCATGTACCATGAGATCATGACCTGAGCTTGAATCCAGAGTCCGATGCTTAACCCACTGAGCTACCCAGGCACCCCAAGTGTTTGGTTAAAAACAAAAACAAAAACAAAAATCAGTCCATTAAGTGTGTGACTCTGGATTTTGGCTTAGGTCATGATATCATGAATCTTGAGTTCAAGTCCTATATATATATATATATATATATATATATACACACACGCAGACCTCTCTCTCTCATTCCCTCTCTCAAAATAAATAAATAAGCTTAAAATATAAAAGCAAATAAAAATTAAACAAAAATATAAAGAAACTGTTTAGTGAATGTATAAAATGAAAATACTAGCAGTGTCATGAGACATATACACATGCATTTTTCTAAAAAACACTTCCAAAAACAATCTGTTCTTTACTACTTGTATTAACCTGAAGAGGATTCCACAGCATAGTGTGGTTTCCAAATTAAAATTAAAGAATAATTTGATATCTATGTTTCTAAGACACTCTAGTTGCCATCTCCACACCAGAAATTTCTGTGTCCTTTTCAGTGTTACTTTACCGTCATAACAGTTGAAGCCTTCTGTACAAAGTTACTTTCACCTAGATCACATTCATAATCCTGTTCTTTATCAAATCCATGTCTTCTTTTTTAAATTAAAATAGGTTTTTAATTTTAATCCAGTATAATTAATTATTAATTGTTGTTCAGGTACACAACATAGTGATTCAACAATTCTATACATTACTTAGTATTCATCATGATAAGTACTCTTTAATCCATCACCGATTTCACCCATCCTCCTACACACCTCCCCTCTGGTAACTATCCATTTGTTCTCTTTACTTAGGAGTCTGGTTTTTGGTTTGTTCATTTGTTTGGTTTCTTAAGTTGAACATATGAGTGAACTCATATAGTAATATTCCTTGTCTTCTTTACACGTCTGTTTGTTCTTTCTTATTTGGCTAAAATTCCACAAACTTGGCTATGGTCATGGACCATATATATTGTACACTACTTTGTGCCCAGTGCCTGCCATGGTGCAATGGCACAAGGTAGATGCTGAATAAATATTCACTGACCAAAAGGATGAATGAATGGTACTTTCCTTAAACCCAAACATTAATGAATGTAACTTCGGTTAAGGAAACACTAGCCTGCACCCTCCTACACTATTGGTAGTAATGTAAGCTGGTACAGCCCCTCTGGAAAACAGTGTGGAGGTTCCTCAAAAAATTAACAATAGAACTCCCCTATGACCCAGCAATAGCACTGCTAGGAATTTACCCAAGGGATACAGAAATGCTGAGGCATAGGAGCACATGTACCCCAATATTCATAGCAGCACTCTCAACAATAGCTAAAACATGGAAAGAGCCTAAGTGTCCATCAACAGACGAATGGATCAAGAAGATGTGGTTTATCTATACCATGGAATACTACATGGCAATGAGAAACCATGAAATCTGGCCATGTGTAGCAACATGGATGGACCTTGAGGGTGTTATGCTGAGCGAAATAAGTCAGGCAGAGAAGGACAAATATCATATGTTTGCACGTATAGGAGGATTAGGAGGAACTTGACAGAGGAACAAGGGGGAGAAGAAGGGGGAAATGGTGGGGGAAAGGGAGAGAGGCAAACCATGAGAGACTCTTGAATGCTGAGAACAAACTGAGGACTTATGGATGTGGGGGGAGGAGGGATGGGCATGGAGGAGGACACTTGTGGGGATGAGCACTGGGTGTTATATGGAAACCAACTTGACAATAAACTATTTGTTAAAAAAAAAAAAAAGGAAACACTAGCCCGCTTTTCATGGAACATAGCTTTATCAATTAAGTTGCAGTAGCCTTTACTGCATATGCAGGGAATATAGATGTGCCAAAGGATTGTATTTTGATTCTGCTATGTTTAAATTTGAGAAACAATTCAGCATAACATACAAAGAAGAGTTGGAAAATTTTACCACACCAAATACCTATCACATTCTGAACTGAGAGTTTAGATTTAGAAGCAAATGCTAAATATAAATAAAATTTTATGAGTTTACCCAGAAAAGAGTGCTAACATGTGAACCATAATGTGTTTTTACTTTCTGTTGCTCCTTACAGCTTCTTATACTCCTCATTAATGCATAGGTGGTACTTTCATTTAGCAGCGTCATACATCAATAATAATATTTTCTAATTATTTTAATTTCTTAATGAATCTAAATACCAAATTAGTTTGTTTTGTGTTTACTGGTGGGTGGAATAATTTTAAAATATAATATCTTTATAGGCTGGGGCCCCCCACCTCCATGCCTGACGTGGAGGCCAAGGCCAGGATGGCAGTGCCCAGACCATGTACATGAGGCCCCTACTCTGTCACTAGAGTGTAGTAGTCAGCATGAATCAGATGCTCGAAGAGATGGACATTGATAGGGAAATCCAGTTGTAACTTTGAATGAAAATTGTTATGGTGCTCCTTAATATCCCAGCCATAACAGATACTATGTTATATGTCATTCTTGTTGGAAAGTGGAGTCTAGTGGCAATCCCAAATCCACTGAGGTTATGCTGTCTACACTGGGCCAACTACTGTGGGCACACAGAAATAGCACAGCTTCTATTTTCTTAGGGGCTAACCTCAGGTGTAAAATGATGGTAGCATCTCTAGTCTGTGTGAGGTTGCTCTAAAATGTCAAGAGGACATTCATTCCCTCCTTTGAAATCAACCCAGCCTTGAAAGCTGTCTGATAGAAAGGTATGATCAACAGGTGACCTCCTGCCATATAAGAATGAATGTTGTGGCCTGAAAGTTTATACCCTGCCCCCAAATTCATATGTTGAAGTCCTAACCCCTCCCCCCTCCCCCAGTGTAATAGCATTTTGAGATGGGTGCTCTGAAAGATAATTAGGTTTACAGGGTGGTCCCCTCATGATGGTATTAGTGTCCTTATAAGAAAAGACACCAGAAGGTCACCTGGGTGGCTCAGTTGGTTAAATGTCCAACTCTTAATTTCGGCTCAGGTCATAATCTCACGGTTAGTAAGACTGAGCCCTGCATTGGGTTGTGCACTGACAGCGCAGAGCCTTCTTGGGATTCTCTCTCTTCCTCTCTCTATCTGGCCATTTTCCACTTGCTTATGTGCTCACACTCTCTCTCTCAAAATAGATAAATAAACTTTAAAAAAAGAAGACACCAGAGAGATCTCTCTCTCTCTCTCTGTTTCTCCCCATGTGCACAAAGAAGTCACAGCAAGAAGGCAGGCACTACAAGACAGAAAGAGAGTTCTCATCAGGCACTCAAACTGGCCAGCACCTTGATCTTTGACTTCCCAGCCTCCAGAAATGTGAGAAATAAGCTTCTGTTATTTTAATCTCCTAGTCTATGCAATTTCTTATGGCAGCAAAGCTAAAGCAATGACTTGCTTGCCTACTTACCACTGTCCCATCTCAAGCTGCCATTCAGTAGTACTCAAGTTGATGATCATGACCCTCCTCAAGGTCAGCTTCCATATACAAGGTGGAAAACAAAAGCCAAGAAAGAGTTAATAAGTTTATTACCCTACTTTTTAAAAGAAATCACTACAGAAGCTAGAGAACATATTTGGAGGATTAAGGAATGCAAGTGCTCAAGCCTGGACAGATGATCAAATTCTAGATCATTCATGTGGAGATACCTACCCATTTGGGTGGGTGGAGGGGAGGCTGTGGCCTCCCTCTCCCCATTCACAAAAATTCCTAGGGTATTAAATACTCACATATAAAAAACAATGTTGTGTAAATATTGAAGAAAATATAAAATATACAACATGAATTGAAAACCATGAAGGAAAAGTTTGACTAACTTGAGAACATAAATTTATTAAACTGCAACCAAAATGACATCTTAAAGTTAAAAGATAAATAACAACTGAAGAAAAATACTGCTATATTTATTATAAAAGATTAATATCCTGAATGTATTCTGAAACACCAATCACTATGAAAACATAAAAAATGTTTTACAAAATGAGAAAAGATACGAACTGATCATTCATGGAACAGAAACAAAGAAACAAACAAAAAAACACAAGAAGATGCTCAACCTTTCTAGTAATTAGGAAAATGCAAAATAAAGCAATTACTTGGGGCACCTAGATGGCTTAGTCAGTTAAGCGTCCGACTTCAGCTCAGGTCATGATCTCATGGTTCCTGAGTTTGAGCCCCACATCAGCATCTGTGCCGACAGCTCTGAGCCTGGAACCTGCTTCAGGTTCTGTATCTCCCTCTCTCTCTACCCCTCCCCTGCTCATGCTCTGTCTTTCTCTCTCTCTCAAAAACAAATTTAAAAAACATTTTTAAAAATTGTAATAATAAACAAGTAAATAAAACAATTACTAGATATTTTGGTTTAAATAAATTGAATAATAATTTTGAAAACAATAATTCAATAGCATTTTATATCCATCAAGTTGTTAATAACAGTAATGACATTCTGATAGAATCTTAAGTGCCGACAATGGTTTGGTTGCTCTTATACACTTCTTGCAATGTGCCAAGCACTCTTCATATATGTTAACTCACTTAATTGTCACAGAAACCCTGGGGGTAGCTGCTATATCGTCATTCACATTTTACAGTGGAACTGAAGGACGGCATAGTCTAGTGATTCATACCAAGGTCCCACAGTTAGTGAGTGACTCCCAAGTCAATGCTTTTAATCAATTTAACTGTAAATTGGTAGCAAACTCTCTAGAAGGCAATTTGGCTATAATGAAAAATTTTAAATTAGCACACAGACATACAAACTGCCAAGTCATGAGTAGTGCTCAGCACTAAAAAAAAAAAAAAAGGTTTTAGAGGGCACCTGAGTGGCTCAGTTGGTTAAGTGGTTAAGTATCCAACTCTTGGCTTTGACTCAGGTCATGATCGCATGGTTCATGAGATCAAGCCCTGAGCTGGGCTCTGGGCTGACAATGCAAAGCTTGCTCCAGATTCTCTCTCCCTCTCTCTCTGCCGTACCCCCTTTTTCAAAATAAATAAATAAGCCCTTTAAAAAATGGTTTTAGAGATAATCAACAATATTTGTAGAGGACTAAATATAAGGCTAAGAATTCATTGGAGAAGGGAAGCTTCAGGTAAGTGAAAAAGGATTCACAGTGCTTTCCCTTCAGAGTTGACCATTTCCTTGGAGTTATACAACATGCACATAGGCGAGGATTTAAATTTACAGTATAGTACAGCAGTGTATAAGGTGGTTCACATTAAAATAGCACAAGCCAGGGGATCCTGGGTGGCTTAGTCGGTTAAGCGTCCGACTTTCGCTTAGGTCATGATCTCGCGGTTCGTGGGTTCAAGCCCCACGTCGGGCTCTGTGCTGACTGTCAGCTCAGAGCCTGGAGCCTATTTCAGAGTCTGTATCTCCCTCTCTCTCTAACCCTCCCCTGCTCACGCTCTCTCTCTCTCTCTCTCTCTCTCTCCTAGAAATAAATAAAAATATTGAAAAAAAAAATAGTACAAGCCAGGGGCACCTGGATGGCTCAGTTGGTTGAGTGACTTCGGCTCAGGTCATGATCTCACGGTTCATGGGTTCGAGCCTGGTGACAGGCTCTGTGCTGACAGCTTGCACAGAGCCTGAAGCCTGCTTCTGGATTCTGTGTCTCCTCCTCTCTCTGCCCCTCCTCAGCTTGCACTCTGTCTCTGTCTGTCTCTCAAAAACAAATAAATGTAAAAAAAAAATTTTTTTTAATAGTACAAGCCAAATACAAAATTACACTAAAGTCCTTGAAAGCAGAAGACTGATGGTGTCATACAAGACCTAATTCATAGTCCTGGCTTTCAGTTTTAGTAAAATAGAAATCATACTACCTAGTAGGAAGGGTTACCTTGAAGATCAAATTAACATAAGTAAAATGCTTAACACCCGGAGTGTCTGGGGCAAAGTACAGGCATACCTTGGAGTTACTGTGCATTCAGTTCCAGACCACAGCAATAAAGCGAATATTGCAATAAACCAATGAAATGATTTTTTTTTGTTTCCCAGTACATACAAAATCTATATTTACACTATACTGTACTCTGTTAACCATGCAATAGCATTATGCCTAAAAACCAATGTATAAACCTTAATTTTAAAATACTTTATTGCTAATAAAATGCTAACCATCATCTGAACTTTCAGTGAGCCACACAAAACCTTTTTGCTAGTGGAGGGTTTTGTCTCACTGTTGCAGCTTCTACACCAGTACTTGCTATTCCATTTTGCATTTTTATGTTACAGACATGGCTTCTTTCCTTAAACTTCATGAACTAACCTCTCCTAGCTTCCAACTTTTTTTCTGCAGCTTCTTAACTGTCTCAGCCCTCAGAGAATTGGAGAGACAGGGCCTTGCTGTGGATTAGGTTTTGGCTGAAGGGAATGTTGTGGCTAGTTTGCTTGTCTATCCAGACCACTCAGACTTTCTCCATATCAGCAATAAGGCTGTTTCACTTTCTTATGATTCTTATGTTCACTGGCGGAGCACCTTTAATTTCCTTCAAGACCTTTTCCTTTGAATTCATAACTTGGCTATCCGTTCATCACAAGAGGCCTGGCTTTCAACCTGTCTCAGTTTTTAAATCTTTTTTTTTCATGTTTTTTTAAAATTTATTTATGAGAGACAGCATGAGCAGGAGAGGCTCAGAGAGAGAGGGAGACACAGAATCTGAAACAGGCTCCAGGCTCTAAGCTAGCTGTCATCACAGAGCCAGACGCGGGGCTTGAACCCACGAACTTTAAGATCATGACCTGAGCCGAAGTCAGACCCTCAACTGACTGAGCCACTCAAGCGCCCCTCAACCTGTCTCAGTTTTTGACGTGCCATCCTCACTGAGCTTAATCATTTCTAGCTCTTGATTTAAAGTAGGAGAAATGTGATTCTTTTGCCTGAACATGGAGAGGCCATTGTAGGGTTATTAATTGTCCTAATTTCTATATTGTTGCATCTCTGGGAATATGGAGAAGTCAGAACACACACACTTATTATGTTTGCTTTCTTATATGTGTGTAGTTTTGGGCATCCTAAAATAATTCAATAGTAACACCAAAGATCACTGATCACAAATTATCATAACAAATGTAAAAATATAAAAGCTGGAAATATGCTTAGAGTTACCAAAATGTGACACAGAACCATGAAGTGAGCAAATGCTGTTGGGAAAAAAATGGCACCATTAGTCTTGGTTGATGCAGGATTGACACAAAGCTTCAATTTGTAAAAAAAAAAAAAAAAGAAAAAAGAAAGAAAGAAAAGAAAAGAAAGAAAGAAAGAAAGAAAGAAAGAAAGAAATATCTGTGAAGCATAATAAAGTAAGTATTCCTATAAGTGATTCATGCTATTATTTCTAGCTGCAAAAAGAAGTCAGAAATAAGAGAAGAGTGAGGACTATTCAGAAAGTCAAGTAGTGATTGAGTACACGTGGTGTCAGAAAAGATTTTTTTTTAGAAGAAATGTGTTTTAAACAGACTTTATGAGAGAAAAAGTGAAAATGTCATCTTCAAAATACTCACTTTAGAATGGGGATTTTTACATGCTGGGACAAATGAATCTGAGTGTGGTGACTGCACCAGCAGCTAAACGTTAAATGTGAAAATAGGAATTTTGATGCTAAATATATGAAAAGTAAATTGTACTGCTCTAGCTGTCCATGTATATCTAGATACCAGTGCAAAAGTTGTTATACACTTTATCACACTTTCAAAAGAGATTGGCAGCCTTTCAGGTTAAAACACAATCAGGTTTGCACAGAAAAAGGCAACATTGATGCCTTTTATTCTCAAATTGAAGCATTTGTATCTAAATGTGAAGCACCACACATTTCAGGGGCAATTTAAAATTGCCTTTTATTTTTTTTTAAATAATTGATTTTATTTTTTGAACTGTTTTATGTTGCAGAAAAATTGAATGGAAAGTAGAGTTCCCATATACCACCTTCACCCTCCTCAGTTTCTCTTATTGTTAATATCTTGCACTAGTGTGGTATATTTGTTACAATCAATAAGCCAGTATTGATACATTATTACTAACTAAAGTCCAGAGTTTACATTTGGGAGCACTCTTTGTATTGTATATTCTTGGTTCTGAGAAATGTATAATGACAATATCATTCACAATAGTTTAACTGGCCTAAAAATCCCATTCTTCGCCTGTTTATCACTGCTTTCTTCTCCCTGACCCCTGACAACTACTGATCTTTTAAAATTGTCTCCAAAGGTTTGCCTTTTCCATAAAGTTGCCCTTTTTAAAAAAAAATGTGGGTTTTTTGTTTGTTTGTTTGTTTGTTTGTTTGTTGTTGTTAGAGAGAGAGGGGCGCCTCGGTGGCTCAGTTGGTTAAGCATCCGACTTTGGCTCAGGTCATGATCTCACAGTTTGTGGGTTCAAGCCCTATGTGGGGCTCTGTGATAACAGCCCAGAGCCTGGAGCCTGCTTCAGATTCTGTGTCTCCCTCTCTCTCTCTGCCCTCCCCCACTCATGCTGTGTTTCTCTCTGTCTCAAAAATAAATAAACATAAAGAAAATTTAAAGAGAGAGAGAGAGACAAAGTGCGAGCAGAGTAGGGACAGAGAGAGAAAGGGAGACACAGAATCTGAAGCAGGCTCCAGGCTCTGAGCTGTTGGCACAGAGACCAACGTGGGGCTCAAAACCACAAGTCGTGAGTTCATGACCTGAGCCAAAGTCGGACACTAAACTAAGTGAGCCACCGAGGTGCCCCTAAAGTTGCCTATTTTTAAGCAAATATTTATAAGCCACATCTTGGCTAAGAAACCTATGAAATCAGCTACAAGAATCACTGAACTACTGGCAAATTATTTTATAAAGAACAAAGTAGAGGTCACTTAATATCAATATCATCACAAAGAGAAATAATATATGGCTGAATGAAATCATTGCTGTGGAGAGTATTGAGTGAATTACATACAAAATACAAACCAAATGTTGATATCTGTGTGGCACATACATGAGGGAGAAGGGCTTGACAAATTTATTTTGTTACAGAAAATCTATGCCATTAATGGATTTTCCTTTAGTTGTAGAAAGAGTCCTTCAACATCTTTATGATTCAGAAGGTTTACCAGTGGAATAGAATTTCCAGTGGAGAAAAGACATATTTTCTAATTTGAAATCTCAGCACACTCACAACTTTCCCCATTTTCAATGCAGTAGTTGACCCTCTTGAATTATTTATGTACAAATCTACTTCCCCTACTATATTATAGGTTGTCTTTCTGGGACTTATTTATCTTCACATTTTCCGGTGCTTAACACATAAATTAATGGTCAATAGCCGTCTGGTAAATGAACTTTTACAAATAAAACTTTTATTAAAAAGTCTCTTTTCATTTCTCACAATTGTCATTTGAGAATTGACACTGACCCATTTCTTGATAAATATTAATTTTAGGGCACCTGGGTGGCTCACATGGTTAGGCATCCAACTTCGGCTCAGGTCATGATTTCGCAGTTTGTGGGTTCGAGCCCCACGTTGGGCTCTGTGCTGACAGCTCAGAGCCTGGAGCCTGTTAGAGATTCTGTGTCTCCCTCTCTCTCTGCCTCTCCCCAGCTTGTGCTCTGTCTCTCTCTCTCTCAAAATAAATAAACATTAAAAATTTTTTAAATAAATAAATAAATATTAATTTAAAAAATCAAGGCTTCAAGAAATTTTATTTTTTTTTAAATTAATGTTTATTTCTGAGAGAGAGAGGGAGAGACAGTGTGAGCAGGGGAGGGTCAGAGAGAAACGGAGACACAGAATCCTAAACAGGCTTCAGGCTCCAAGCTAGCTGTCAGCACAGAGCCCGATGTGGGGCTGGAACCCACAGACCATGAGATCATGACCTGAGCTGAAGTCTGATGTTTAACCTACTGAGCCACCTAGGCACCCCTTCTTCAAGAAATTTTAAATAATAAACTTGAAAGATTCTCATGGTAAAAAAGAAAAAATTAAATAATGTAAAATGATATAATAAAAAAAATAACCCTTCCTACTAACCAATTATTCCCACTTCCCAGAGATAGCCACAATTATCTGTTCTGTGTTTAGACTTTCAGAACTGAGCTATACATATATACTCATACTACTATGTGAATGCATATATTTTACCTTGAAAAAGTTCTTCTTCTGGTTTATACTAGGTCCCCAAAACTGAGAATCACAGGTGAAAAATAGAATTGATCGAAAGAGATGTACTATGTAGATTATGGTTAGGTAGTTCTATAGCCATCTCCTATTTCCAGCCTATATATGAGAAAGCTAGAGAAATTGGAAAGTGAGGGTTTCTTTTAAGAACATTATTACTATGCATACTTCTGTCTTATAACAAGGCAAATCAGAAGTACATCAAGAAATGTACTTATTGAGAATAGGGGTGTCTTCCAGGAGAAGGAGCTACATGCTAGAGTCTTCTTCCCTTTCCTCCCCACCTGCTACCGTGAAACTTCCTGAGCTTCAGAAACCTGCTGAACAAGTGTTACAGGTCAGGACTAGAGGGTGGTGATAGAAATGAGAGAAGTTGACTATTACCCACTAGAATTAATGTAAACAGAGGCAAGTGTTTGATTTTACCTAGAAAAATCCAGTGAGGAGGATTTCTGTTTCTGGCTGTATGGCATACTAGAGGTTCAGTAAACCTCCCTTCTCCAAACATCCTAGATAAAAACTTACATAGAGAAAAACAACAAAGGTGTGATCCATGAAATAAATTATTGATGTTAGGCTGCATTAAAATTAAAAATTTCTATGAAAGATAATGTAAAGAAAATGAGAAGACAAGCCATAGATCAGGTGCAAATATTTGCAAAAGACATATCTGATAAAGGACTGTTAATTTAAAATATATAAAGAACTATAAAAGCTTAACAAAATGGGGGCGCCTGGGTGGGTTAGTCGGTTAAGCGTCCAACTTTCGCTTAGGTCATGATCTCGCGGTTCGTGGGTTCGAGCCCTGCATCGGGCTCTGTGCTGACTGCCAGCTGAGAGCCTGGAGCCTATTTCAGAATCTGTATCTCCCTCTCTCTCTGACCCTCCCCTGCTCACGCTGTCTATCTCTCTCTCTCCTAGAAATAAATAAAAATATTTTTTAAAAAAGCTTAACCAAATGAAAACAAAAGTAATCCAATTAAAAATTAGTCAAAGACCTAAACAGACACCTCACCAAAGAAGGTACAGTACACAGATGGCAAATAAGCATAGGAAGACATGATCTATATCACATGTCATCAGGAAAATGCAAATGAAAAAAATGAGATACCACTACATAGCTGAAGACAGAAGGATAGACTTGGAAAACAGATCTAAAAGAATAACACAAATGTAGCATGGGAGACAAAGAGATGAAATATAGTTAAAGAGATCTTAAGACGTGTAGGTTGGAGTGAAAAAGGCTAATATATGTTCCATTTTAGGATCCAGAATGGTTAGAAAGAATGAGAAAGTTATGGATTGATTTTTATTTATGTTACTTTTGATCTTTTGGCTTCCTGAATCTGAAAATGTATGACTTTTAAGAATGAATGAAAATATTCGGCCATTATCTTAACTCTGTTGTTAGTAATTTTTTTCAGTTTTTGTTTGAAATGTCCTTGTCTTTTTTCTTACTTTTAAAAGATTGTTCCACTGAGATGCAGAACTTTGTATCTGCTAGAAGTTTCTTCCTGACATTTTGAAGATATCATTCCAATATCCTTTGGTTTTTAGTATCACTCTTGGGACAGATGTCAATCTAATGGTCATTACTTTGTAGGTTTGCTGGATTTTCTTTCCTCTACTTAAAATTTTTTTAATGTTTTATTTATTTCTGAGAGAGAGAGACAGCGTGAGCAGGGGAGGGTCAGATAGAGAAGGAGATACAGAATCTGAAGCAGGCTCCAGGCTCTGAGCTGTCAGCACAGAGCCTGACGCGGGGATCGAACTCATGAACCGTGAGATCATGACCTGAGCTGAAGTCGGACGCTTAACCACCTGAGTCACCCAGATGCCCCTCCTCTACTTTTAATATCATCTGTTTGTCTTTGTTATTGTGTTGAAACTCAGTAAATAACAGAGAGGAAATCAATCCCAGAAATATTTGAGGTACAAGAAGAATGGTGAGCAAAGAAAAAAGGAAATATAATTAAAGTTAAAAAAAACCTGTTTGTTCAATTAATGCCATTTCAAAAAAAACAAGAGAGAATTAAATTCTTATACCACCCTTTTATATTATGATGCAATCAAGTAGAAAATAATAACAAAATTATAATTTAAATAATCCCAAACTTTTATAAATTAAAAAATCTTATAACAGAAATTTGGAAATATTATCATTAAAAGAGAAGAATAATATAAAAACTACTTACCAGAACTTATAGAGGTAAATTTATAGTCTTAATTGCTTATTAACATGAAGAAAATTTGAAAACTAATGTTTCAAAAGAAATTTTAAGCATTTCTAATTTAACAAATTAGAAAAAGAATAACAAAGTAAACTCAAGGTAAAAGGAAGGATATAATAAAGAATAGACAAATGGAAATAGAAAACAAAATAGTATCGGCAAAGACAAAATTAGGATGATTTTTTAAAGATTTTATTTTTATTACAAAATATTTTAATCTTTATTTTTATTTTTGAGAGAGAGACAGACAGACAGAATGCAAGCAGAAGAGCAACAGAAAGAGAGAGAGACACAGAATCTGAAGTAGGCTCTAGACTCTGAGCTAGCTGTTAGCACAGAGCCTGATGCAGGGCTCAAACTCACAAACCATGAGTTCATGACTTGAGCCAAAGTCAGATGCTCAACCAACTGAGCCACTGAGGTGCCCCTAAGTTTCTATTTTTAAGTAATCTATACACCCAACATGGGGCTCAAACTTAGAACCCTAAAATCAAGTGTCATATGCTCCAATGACCGGAACCACTAGGCACAAAATTGATAATTAATAAATATAACTGACAAACTCTAATCAAAACAATAAAAGTCCAGACAACGAAAAGAAATAGAAGGCATCCAAACTGGCAAGAAAAAAGTAAAACTTTCACTATTTGCAGATAATATATTATATATAGAAAACCTGAAAAAGTCCATCAAAAAATTGCTACAACTGATAAATGAATTCAGTATGATCGCAGGATACAAAATCAACATACAGAAATCTGCTGTGTTTATATACACCAATAATGAAGAAGCAGAAAGAGAAATAAGAAAGCAATCCCATTTACAATTGCACCAAAACCCGTAAGATACATAGGGATAAACCTAACCAAAGAGGTAGAAGATTTGCACTCTGAAAAACTATAAAACATTGATGAAAGAAATTGAAGATGACAGAAAAAAATGGAAAGACATTCCATGCTCATGGATTAGGAGAAAAAATAATGTTAAAATGCCTATACTACCCAAAGCAATCTACGCGTTTAAAGCAATCCTATCAAAATACCACCAGCATTTTTCACAGAGCTAGAACAAATAATCCTAAAATTTTTATGGAACCACAAAAGACCCTGAATAGCTAAAGCAAATCTTGAAAAAGAAAAGGAAAGCTGGAAGCATCATAATTCCAGACTTCAAATTATATTACAAAGCTGTAGTGATGATAACAGTATGATACTGGCATAAAAAATAGACACATAGATCAACATAACAGAATAGAAAGCCTGGAAATAAACCCATGACTATATGGTGAATTAATATTCACTAAAGCAGGAAAGAATATACAATGGGATTGGGAAAACCGGACAGCTACATGCATAAGAATGAAACTGAACCACATTCTTATACCATACACAAAAATAAATTCAAAATGGATTAAAGAACTAAATGTGAGACCTGAAACCATAAAAAAACATACAGGAGAACATAGGCAGTAGCCTCTTTGACATCAGTTGTAGCAACTTTTTTCTAGATGTGTCTCCTGAGGCAAGAGAAACAAAAACAAAAATAAACTATTGGGACTACATAAAAATAGAAAGCTTCTGTACAGCAAAGAAAACAATCAACAAAACTGAAGGCAATCTACAGAATGGGAGAAAATTACCTGCAAATGACATATCCAATAAAGAGTTAGTATTCAAAATATATGAAGAATTTATACAACTCAACACCCAAAAAACAAATAATCCAGTTAAAAATGGGCAGAAGAGGAGCGCCTGGGTGGCTCAATCAGTTAAGCATTCAACTCTTGATTTCAGCTCAAGTCATGATCTCAGGATTGTGGGATCAAGCCCTGCATTGTGTTCTGCAGAGCATGGAACCTGTTTGAGGTTCTCTTTCTTCCCTTCTGCCCCTCTCCCCATTTGCACTTTCTCTCTCTCGCTCTCTCAAAAAATTTTTAAAAATTAAAAAGATAAGTTTATTTATTTATTTTGAGAGAGACAGAGAGAGTGCAAGCCAGGGAAGGGCAGAGACAGAGAGAGGGAGGGAATCCCAAGCAGATTCTGTATTTAATTTAAAAAAATGGGCAGAAGACGTGAACAGACATTTCTCTAAAGAAGACATATAGATGGCCAAGAGACACATGAAAAGATATTCATCGTCACTTAGCATCAAGGAAATGCAAATCAAACCACCAGGAGATATCACCTCGCACCTGTCAGAATGGTAAAATCAACAACACAAGAAAAAACAAGTGTTGGGGAAGATGTGGAGAAAAAGAATGCTCTTGCACTGTTTGTGGGAATGCAAACTGGTTCAGCCACTGTTGAAAACAGTATGGAAGCTCCTCAAAAAGTTAAATATAGAGCTACCCTATGATCCAGCAATCACACTACTGGGTATTTATAAACACACTAATTCAAAGGGATACATGCACCCCTGTTTATGGCATCATTATTTACAATAGCCAAGTATGGAAGCAGCCCAAGTGGCCATCTATTGATGAATGGATAAAGAAGAGGTGGTATATATACACGGAGTATTATTCAGTCATAAAAAATAAATATTGCCATTTGTGCCAACATGGATGGAGCTAAAGAGTATAATGCTAGCTGAATAAGTCAGTTAGAGGAAGACAAATACCATATGATTTTCTTCATATGTGGAATTTAAGAAACAAAACAAGCAAGGGAAAAGAGAGGGAGAGAGATAAACCAAGAAATAGATTTTTAATACTAGAGAACAAACTGATGACTACCAGAAGGAGATGGGTGGGGCGATGGGTTAAATAGGTGATGGGGAAGCTTCTGCACAGCAAAGGAAACAACCCAGAAAATTAATAGGCAACCAACGGAATGGGAAAAGATAGTTGCAAATGACATATCAGATAAAGGGTTAATATCAAGAATCTATAAGGAACTCACCAAACTACATGCCCGAAAAACAAACAACCCAGTGAAGAAATGGGCAGAAGATATGAACAGACACTTCTCCAAAGAGGACATCCAGATGGCCAACAGACACATGAAACGATGCTCAGCATCGCTCCTCATCAGGGAAATACAAATCAAAACCACACTGAGATACCACCTCAC